>NW_028238097.1:0-65774 GCF_015680905.1 Coptis chinensis | reverse complement strand
GGTAATTTACAAGAAGAAATAAATCAACTTTGCGCTTCAAAGATCGCAGGCAAGAGTCAAGAACATCGGAAGTGCCACACCTCAAGCTCAACCTCAAATCCGCAGAGGCTTACAATGGACGCAGGGGAGAGCGCCCTTCAATCGCAGCCTTCTCAGGGAGAGGTCTAGTAGATATTTTTGCAGTTTGTAACAATCGCCAATACTGTCTTTACGCATGTCAGATCGTCATTTAACGACTTTTTATTGCCAGGTTTTTCTTTTCATTTAGTTTTGATATGAATATGTCATTAAACAAAGGAGGTTATGTCCAAAAAATTCGTAATTTAAGTTAGTTTTTACCAAGTTTTCGTGGTTAGATTTAGGTGTTGTTCATGATTGTTGTTTGTCTTATTTATTATTTTTCAAAGTATATTAGTTGTGTTTTCGATATGAATATGTCAATAAAACAAATGAGGTTAACAAAAAAATTAAAAATTTATAAGTTCATATGTTACAAAGTATAAGTTTGTATGTTTCCAAAATTTCACATTCGTTTCACTCATTTCACTCATTTCACTCATTCCAAAAGTTCAGAGGTTTTAGACGCTTGCATTTCAATCATTTCATATGTCTTGGTTGAAACAGAAAAATTTTGATGGAATATCATCATTTCGGGTGGTTTGGTTCCCGACAGAATAGTGTATGGGATACCGACCGGAATGTAACATCCCGTCGGGTATTTTAGCCCAGAGATGGAATGTAACATCGATGCAGTTCATGTTCTTCATCAGCTGCATCTTTACTATTCCAAACATTGGAATTATGGATGTGGATGGTGGCCCATTGGAATTATTGAGGGTACATTTGGATAGCGACATTTGGATCACGGCGCCATTGTCCGGAAAGGTGAACAAAAACCGATAAAATGTGTTGTCCATTAAGTAGGACCAAAATCGGAAGTGTCACATGTGACCTTAGCCGCCATATATTTCGCTTTTACTCTTCTTTTTTTAGATCAAAACAAACAAAACAAACGCATCTTCTTCCCACAACCAAGCAAAAAATAAAAAATGTCTAGAGAAGAAAGAATTGCATATAACCAAAGTTTGGGGAGGATCTAGTAGTAATAGTTCGCCTAGCCTCGATTTTACCGGTCGTCTTCTAGTATCCGAGGTATGACTACATGGAAAGAAAAGAGATGAGCATAATTTAGGATGAGGCTAAGGAGGAGGAGGAGGTTGTGCTATTATCAGCGGCTTTGGGGCATTAATGACTCGAAGCAGCCATTGAAATTAAAGATGTGGATACTGCATAAACGCTGGTGGATCCGGCGAGGATTACACATTTAGAGATGGTGTTGATTTAAGAAAAAAAAGATAATGAGAGATTACTTTACAACACCTTGTAGGTGTAACCCTCATAAGTTTAGACGAAGGTACCGCAGGATGACAAAGAGAGCTTTTTATGTATATGTTGCAAAACCGATTTGCATCATTCGACGATTACTTTAAAGACAAGGTGGATGGATTCATTGACAAGCAATTTCGGGTTACATAAAGGAGGGACTAGCCTGCGGTAACAATTAGCAACCGGTTGTTCTTTCCGATTCAGCGGATGAGTATTTACAAATTGAGATTCCACAAGAAATATATCTATGAAGCATTGGTGCAAGGCAATAATCACGCGTTTGAGGAAGAGTACTGGTGACGACTAACCGGTGCATTAATGCTAGGATATTACCGAAAATGCGCAAGGGTTTTTCCAAGAATTCTTGGATCAATCATTTGTATGCACCGGGTGTGGAAGAATTGTCAAGTGGATGAAATTTGGAACACATGTAGTGGTACAAGAAGGAACCAACTTTGATACTTTGAAGCCGCTGCACATTGCATTAATCGTTGGATCCGGCATTGCTTCTTGGGCTTACCAGTTCGCGATAATGACATTAACGTGCTTCATCATTCTCATGTTTTGAATCATTAGAGCAAGGTAAGGCTCACGTTGCATTTAATGTGAATGGTAATGACCACGATATGGGATATTATCTTGCTAATGGTATTTACCCAAAAATGGGACACATTTGTTCAAGCCATTCGTTATCCAAGAAATAAGCATGAAAAGATCTTTACTCAACGTCAAGATTTCGCAAGAAAGGATGTTGAAAGGGCGTTTGGAGTTTTCTGGAGGTACGATGGCATATTGTTAAGGCTTCTGGCGTTGTCATAGTGTTGTTGTTCTTGGAGACATAATGAAGGCATGCATTATAATGCATAATATGATTGTTGAGAATGAGCGTGAAAGTGGAGTTTGGAATTGGAAAGGTCGGATGAAAGAAACAATACCGCTCTTTTCGAGAAGAGGATGGTTTTCATTTTGTCTATCAGATGATTGAAGCAAAAAATAAGATCAGAAATGAAGTTACACATACTAATCTTTAAAGGACTTAGTTGAACATGTTTTTAATTGGGTGACATTGAAGAAACGGCAGATCCGGTACCAATTTATGATCCAAATTGGTGGATCCGGATGAGGGAGAAGGAGGCTTAAAATTAAAATGGAAATGAAAGTGTATTTCCTATTTATTTCTTATGTATTTCCTAACGTGAACTATGAAGTTCAACAATTATTTCCTATGTATTTCCTAACATTGAACTATTAAGTTCCAAGCGTATTTCCTATGTATTTCCTAATATATTTCCTATGTATTTCCTAATGTATTTCCTATGTAATTCCAATAAGTTCTAATGTGTCTAATGAGTTGTGTTTTAATGAACTATATTACAATGTATTTTAATTTTATTGGTAATTGTATTTCTATGAAAATAATTATATTAGAAAGAACATACATAGTGCATTAATTAAAAAACAGTGAGATAAAATACATAGTTCATTAATTAAAAATACAATGAAATTAAAATACATAGTGCATTAATTAAAAAAGATAAAAATTAAAATACATAGTGCATTAATTAAAATACATAGTGCTTTAATTAAAATAAAATATTAGATATTACATAAGCTTAGTTAGAGCTAGAACCACCTCTAGCCCTTGCCTATTTAGCGTATTTCAGCTTGTTGTTGCTCAATTAAAAAGCGGTATCGGGATGGAGGACACTTGTATCGATTAAGCTAAAATCTTAGCTTCATATTGCATCTTTTTGAAGCCGATTTTTTTCCAATTGAATCCGATTTTTTTCTTTTCTTACCATCACAGTTCTTTGACCATATGCAAGTTCCATTTCCCTAAGTTCTAAGCATTTTTGTGTTTCATTTGCATCCCGTGAAAACGTATCCTCTAAGCGTGTAAAATAACCCTCCAACATACCAACTGATTTTTTCTTGGTTCCTCTTGGAATTGGCTTTCTTCGATCCAAGAGGCGGCTCCATTTCTTGAGGGCGGCTCTATTTCTTAAGAACCCTCCAATTCAACTCCACCAACACTTGGTGAATTAGAAGTTGAATCTTCACCATCATTTTCGACCTTTTTTTCCTTTGTGGGGCTTGATCTTGCCTCAAAAGCGTTACTCCACTTTGGATTATCCTTAAGTATAGCGTAACAATAATCAAGTGAAAAGCGTTTTTCTTTTAGTTGGTACGTCATCCTCGGACAACTAAAAAAATAAAATGGTGGTAATTAGACTAAAATAATCACTAAGACTAAGATAATTAAACTAAAATAATAATTAGACTAAGATAATAATTAGACGAAGACTAAAATGGAAATAATAAATATACTAAGATAATTAGACTAAGACTAAGATAATCAATAAATTCCAAATTGACAACGTTGTAATTACCCGGCTTTGTATTGTTATACCACTTGCATGTCAAGCCTCCGCCGCATTCACAATTGCAACAAACTTGTTCATCATTTTTTAAATATATTTCCATCTACCGCTAATTGAATCGGAAGACCTTTCCGACCCACATGCTTGATTGAACTCGTTTGTTACACGATTCCAAAATCCTTTTGCATTTTGGAAAACACCAACAATGGAGTCTTCACTAATTTTTATCCAAGCAAGACATAGAGCTTGATCTTTAGACATACTAAAGTGAGTTTTTGCTTTTGCTTGAGTACTACCACTTGCTTGAGATGCTTGAGTTGATGCCATTTGATATATTATTTTTTGAAGGCTTGGATTTTAAAAAGAAGAAATATGATATATGATTGTTGGAAGTGTGAGTTGAAATGAAACAAATGTTGTATATATACTAAAGTTTTTTATTTTGACCGTTCGACTTTCTAACCGTTGGTGAACTAGCGTTAGGACTCGGACAGGATGTTTGATTCCGTCGGAAAAAATATATATAGCGAGGCGAGATGTTGGATTCCGTCACGGTGAGTTTTTAATGTCAGAGGCGGAATCCAACATCCCGTCCGAAGTTAACTAAAGTCGGCCACTATCTCGATGATGAGTTTCACCTTGAAATCAACTGGGCAAAATAGTCGCCAGGTATTCACCTCTGCATTGCAGAGCAGTTTTTCCCCAAAACTGGTGACTATAGTCACAAACCCCTTGAAACCCCTGCATTGCAAATGCTCTAACTAATAGCCTTTTTTTTTTTTTTTTTTGGGTGAAGTTGAGGGTACTATAAGCCAGGGTGTACCCTGGCCCCCTGGCTCCGCCACTGGTTGTCTATATAAGGAACTCCCCTTCTTCCTGAAATGTATCACAACTAACTATCTCTTCTTTACTTCAGATATCTTTAAACATACGAAGAGATGTGGTCACTTGCATTGGTTGTTTTAGCATTAGTTATTGTATGGATGACCAATTATGCCTATAAGTGGAAGAATCCCATCTGCAATGGAAAACTCCCTCCTGGTTCAATGGGACTGCCATTACTTGGAGAAACCATTCAGTTTTTCACATCTCAGACCACTTTCGATATTCATCCTTTTATCAAAGAAAGGATGACAAGGTAATAGATTTAATATATGTAGCTAGTAATGCACATTATATAACAGACGAGAGTACATAATGCATGCAAGCTTCTATATTTTCTTATCGATAGATGTATCATGTATGTAACACCTTCCGTTTCATGATTTTCAGATACGGGCCACTTTTTAAGACTAATTTGGTAGGTTGGCCAGTGGTAGTCTCGACTGATCCTGAATTTAGCCATTTCATCTTTCAACAAGAAGGAAACTCAGTTGAATTGTGGTACCTGGATTCATTTATGAAACTAATTGGACAGCAAAGCTTGACGAGCAATACTGGTGCTATTCACAAGTACCTTAGGAACATGATTATGGATCATTTTGGTCCTGAGAAGCAAAAAGAGAAGCTTCTCTCTTACATGGAAAATATGGCGCGTGAAAACCTATCCATTTGGGCTGAACAGGAATAGATAGAAGTGAAAGAAGTCGCTACAACGGTAAACGCAGCTCATAATCTGTTCTCAATCTGATAAAAATGCGAGGTTGTGTTCTATATGTTCTTTTTTGACTTTAACAAATATTCCAAATTACATACTATACAGATGTCATTTGGTTTGGGTTCGATGAAACTAATGAGTTATGATCCATCCAAGTATTCGGAGAATTTGAAGGACAAATTCACCAGCTTTCTTGAAGGCCTCATCTCATTTCCATTGGACATCCCTGGGACTGTTCACAATAAATGTCTCAACACTACTAAAAAAAATGACTTGTGATGACGGCTTTTAGCCGTCATGAAACAGGTTTAATGACATTTTTTCATTTAAAAAACAACTGTCATTATAGAGCCCGTCATAAAAGTTAACAAAAAACGTCATAAAGATGATGACGGTTCTGGAGAAGCTGACATAAAAGCTCAAACTTAATATGACAAAAAATTAATTTATAAGCGTCATAACTGGATCCTTTTGCATGACATGTTTTACTTAACCGTCATAGTTTATTAGAAAAAGTGTCAAGAACTAAACCTTTATTTATGACTGTTTTTATTTAAGCGTCACCGAGAAACAAAAGCGTCAAAGAAATTAACACTAAAAGCTGTCAAGAATTGGTATGTCACAGCCGGTTCTTTGGAATCGTCATAACTCCCCTTTTTTTTTTTTTTTTTTTTTCTGTAAATTTGAAAATTCACGTAAATTTGAAATTCTTGTAAACCAATACATTCGGACACCACCAATACATTTAGACACCGACGGAATAGAGTCCATTCTGAAACAAGAATCATACTTTTATTACCAACATAAATCATTCCAAGAACTTGTTCATATTACATGATTTATCCACGGAGAAAAAAATTAAATAACTTAAGCACTTTATTCAAAATCAAGCAAGTCTCATAATCCAACAACAATGCAATTTACATAACCCATCCAACAAATTGCTAATCAACTAATCCATCTCAAACAAACTTAATTAAGCTACCTTATCTCACTTATAACCTAAAAAACAATATGAAGAAGAATGTGTTAGTTTGTTTAATAAGTAAACTAAAAATATAATCATATAGCGACTTCTACACAATTAAAAAAAAAAATACACAAACAATGTGTTAGCATACTAAGTCAATAACTACTAAACGAAAGAGATACAATCAACTATGATGAGAATCATATTGGTTAAGCCCGAAATAACATCATTACACCCTTTTGTAGGATATATCTTATCGTATATATATATCTACCACAAGTACACAAATAACCCTTTATCTAATAGGCAAATGAAAGAACATAAGAAGTTAGACCTAAATTCGAAATGTATGGTGGAAAAACTTAGGACTAAAGCTTCCTATACAACCCCCAAATACCTATCAAACATAAAAGATATATAAATGGTACACATACCTATGCGAGATAAATTTTCGATGTACTTGATAAACTCCAAGCGAATTTCAATAAGGTCTGCTGGCGGCTTGTATATGTCCTAGTGTTAGCCAACTCCATTAGCTACATAAGTCAACAAAGAAATTACAATCATCTCGATTTCTTTTTATATACTTGCAATTAGTATGATAAATAACCGAGTTCTTGGGATACCAATTGTAGGTATCCATTAGGTTCTTGGGGAAATGAGAAAAACTTTGCCTCCTTTTGCTAAGTGCTTATCAATCATTTCCTTTGTATTACATACCCTTAGCCGAGGCGATGGCTGAAAAATACTTGATTATGCACGAAATGAGCAAATCAATTCTACGAAGCGAACAATAATAAAGAAAACACGATTTTCAACATTTCTATATAAAATACTATTATACTCTAGCCAAAATTTCAAAATTAAATGAAGCATGAGTCATGGATCATGCCATCACGGAAAATCCACTGTGACACGGAAGGAGTACATGAATGACAAGGTCCTTTGTTAGAACAACGATAAACGGCATTATAAAAGCGAAATTGTTATGAGCTAAATGTGTCCACAAGGTTATATAGCTCACTCTTAGAACAACATAAAACAACATCATAATACAATATTGTTATGAGCTACTGTGCACGCGAGGTGACCCGCTTAACTCCAAGCGACGAGCGTTGGAAGAAATTAGATCAAAAAAGCGTGAAAAGACTAAGCAAAAGCATCATCGGGGCCTGATCTCCAATCTTCTTCAATCCACTTCCGTCTTTGGGAATCAATAGATCACAAAGTGGTGGCCAACTCTCTAAGCTTCAAGCAAAGGAAATTGAAAGCGATCACGATGCACTGGCGTTTGAATGACACGGAAGCGAGCACGGTGTGCCCCTCACCGAGGAAAGCTCTTCGGGGATGTGGCCATGGAAAAGATCACGGCGATTCGCGCGGGAGGATTTCTCAGCCCGACGGATGGTCAAGAAGAGATTGAAGGAGGCGAGAAGAGGAACGATGAATGAAGGCGAGGAAGATCTTTGCGGCTTTGAGAGCGTAATTAAATTCTTTACAAAGAACAAGCAATAATGAATCCACTTGTCTCTTCTATGGGTATCTCACAAGATCATTTCCAAAGCATGGAAAAAGAGTTGGCCAATTTGAACTCGAGTTGCGACAAGTGAAGCTACTAACGAACGAGGAAACGAATATTAGCAGAGGAGCAATCTAGGAATTCGTTGCTTATTGTTGAAAAGCAAGAGTTGGAAAAAGACTTGCAGCTTTATCAAAAAAGACCTCGAAGCTATGGATGAAGTCGCTAACAAAGGAACTTTCAAAGGAAGACAAGGATAGATTTGAGAAACAATTGCATGATATGGCAATCATGGTTGAGAAGGCTGGAAAATAGTCGTCGAAACTTCGATGGAGATCGACTCACAATCTTGAGAGATAGAGAGGCTTTTTTGAGGAAAATTATAATATCTCGGCCTCTTTATGAAGAAGCAACCGCAGTGATGGTGGTACAATGGCGAGAAACGGGTCAAAGGCATCTTAGGTAGAATGAAGAACTCCGTGGTTTCTTGGATAAATCAAGAACTGAAAAGACTAGCATACTACCTATGGGTAGCATAAAGGTCAGTCAAGATTTTTTTAAAATTTGAAAAGATCGTGGAAATGTGCGAGGTGCTAAAGTTTACCTGATGAATATTTGTTACTTGAGGGGCAACTTGCAAAAGAACAAAAGTAGAAGCGGAGGAACTTTCTCTTGAGGTCATGAAGCTTTACGCACAACTCCAACACGCATTTGTTCAAGCATATAATGGCCTTGCCTGCGCATGTATAAACGTATTTGAAACATTGAGAGCAGCCTCATGAAAATGAAGCGGGGATGGCTCAGAATATCCAGTGAATGGTGATAAATTATCTTTGGTTTGACTTCTAGATTTGTCATCGGGGATCTCCACGCGATTCTGAAATTACTTGTAGAACATGTTTGTTTTACCTGTAGGATTTTTGTTTTCTTTTGATCATATCTTGAACTAAAAAAAGTAAAAAAGTGTTACGTCTGTAAGTACAACTTTACCTATTTTAAATCATAGTCAAATTCCTTTCCCTTGCCTTGCGAAAAGCATTTTCCGATCACGACTGCCCCATCCTAGAATTGGGTAAAACATTTCGCACAAGCTTAATTATGTAAAGGGAACCCACGACTTAAAAATATGAATCACGAACATAAGAACAAACTCAATTTTTTTAAAAAAAAAAGAAAGAAAAAAAGGAAAAAAGCAGTAGATGCATCTCTGCGAGATCAAACATTGTAGCAACACCAACTAACGATACTAATGCCACATCTCTCTCTTCGATCCGGTATATAGGAGGAATGAAGAGAGCGTTGTTTTAGGTGTTTTGTCTTCAAATGGGATTCATCGTAGGGGCAGTGCTAGGAAGCCTACAAGATCTGTAAATTTCCGCGAGAGATTGATAGAAATCTTCAAGAGATAAGACTAAGAGTACTACTCTACAATGGAAAAAACCACCATCGGACCGACAAATACTTTAATGGATTTAGTTTAGGAGGATTGAAGCTTCCAATCAAACATTGCATAAACAAAACTTTAAGAATAAGTCCATTAAGCGAGAGAATAGTGTAATGGAATGAGAGAGTGAGAGGGAGAAAACATAGGAGAGAGAGAGAGGGAGAAAACATATCTTTTTGCATTTTTTAGGATGATTTGAACCTCGGTGAGGTTCTCATTGAAAACAAAAAATTCGAATGCAATAAAAGTATTTCTACAAATAATTTAAACAAGAAAAAAGAAATAAACAAAAAAAAAAATACTTACTTTTAGATTTAAAAACTTTGTTGTAGTAGTAATCGGTGATCCCTTCTCAAATAAGTTTAAAGCGCTTGTGAAAAAGAAGTGAGTGTCGCGAGAAACCAACGAGACTAAGAAAAAAAAGGCGTAACAGTTAGGGTTTGCAATGGAAGGGGAAGAAAGATAAATAGGCGTAACCCTAACATCAATCCCTTTAATATCCGTGAGAGGCAAAAACAATTGAGGTGGCGGGGAGAATTTTTCATTGGAGAGGGAACTTGGATTTCTCTATTGCGGTTTCCATAAGTGAGGACTGAGGAGTCTATTGACCGGTTCAATTCTTAGTGAGGAGTTTATTATTTTGGTATTCTTTTTTTATAAAGTTGTTGACGGTTTTATTGAAAGCCAAAATGGTACAAAGGCATAGCTAGTGCCAAAAAATTGTGAGAACGTTGACGGTTTATTCTATTGCTAATTTGACTATTTTAGGAAACACCACCATATTTTCTTGGCGGCTTTATGTTATACGACATAATGTTGCAACAGCCGTTATAAAATTATTATATATTTTTTGGCGTTTGTGTCATACCGCGACATAATGTTACAACAGCCGTCATAAATTTATTATATTTTCTTGGCGTTTGTGTCATACCACGACATAATGTTGTACTAACCGTCATAAATTTATTATATTTTCTTGGACGCTTGTGTCATACCACGACATAAAATTGCAATAGCCGTCATAAAAATATTACTAAAACACCTATCTTGGACGGGTTTTAACAAAGCCGTCAAGATAGATAAAAAAAAAGCGTCATAATATGTCACTTTTTTAGTAGTCTTTGCAAGGTAATGCCAAGTATACAAAGTTATTAACTGTGAAACTAATGAGCTATGATCCATTCAATTTAAGTAAATTAATTAATTAAGATACCATCTATTATAATAAAACAAAATAGATAGACAAAGGGTGGTGGGGATTTCGTTGGGATTTGAGTTAGATGGGGACACGTGTGCGGTTAGGATCGTTTTGAAACAGTTTTGACTTTTGAGTAGTCTTCATGTATAAAAATGTTTTAAAAATATGCACATTAAATGACTTGCGAATTGAATAGCCTTAATTCACTGAATGTGCTAATAAAGGGTTGTGATAAACTCATTGTAGGATTCTAACATAAACTCATTATCGGAAAAAAAAAAATGAAACGGATATTTTATTTACACACTTAAATATTTAATGACTTACCGGGTTTCACTTTAATTTTTTTTATTGTGGAGGCGTTTTTTTATGGGTGAAAAACTGAAAATGCATGTGTGTGTAACCATTTATGTGTATTGACTATTGAGTGTAACCAACTTTGAATAGACCCACGAACTTAAAAGTTTAAAACTAGCGTTTCCCGGCTAAAAACAACATTAAAGGATTCTTTTTGAGTAAGCGTCGAATCTAGCAAAAAAAGTCATAAACCATTCCAAACCCCGAATACCGACTCTTCTATCACGAAAATAAATCACTCTATTTTAGAACAATGATCACTCATATTCCTTCTTCTCTCTGTGGCTTTCTCCTCTTCATACGTACTGATATGATTGTGTTTTTCAGCTAGGTTCTTTGCTTGCATTGTGCGGGGAACACTTGTCACATGAAGATAGCTTTCGAGGTACAATTGTTTAGATTGCATGTCTAAATGCATACTGGTTTAACTCTCGACTTGAGAAAATGTTCCTTCTAAGTGTTGATTATTCACTTGAATCACATATGTTACAATTTGTAAATTTTCTTTGTTCTTGGCTAAGCAATTTTTTTTTAAAAATATATATTTTGATTTAGTTTTTCTTTTCTAATTTGTTGTTTTCTTGACTGAATATGGGATTCGAATTATACTTCAAGGTGTGTTTGTTGAAGTGCCTAATAAAAGTATTTATATTCTGATCAGTAATACAAAAAGAACTATTGTTTGTTAAAGTGCCTCAACGAAGTAATTTTTTTTTTCTTAACTTAGGTCCAATGACGAACTTGCAGCCGATCAAAACTCGACTTGACCATTAATTGGAAAAGGGTATAAACTCTAATCAAGAAGCGCATTTCTAATCCTGTTATCTATTTTCCTAGAGCTTTGACAGGTTAGATTCATTATTTTATTTATAATTCTTCCTTTCTTTTATTTTTTCAAGAAAAGCTCTTCATAGTAACCATACACCTAAGTTATCATTTCACCTAAATTAGATGATTACTGAAGCTCTTTTCATATTCATCCAATGTGTATTACCTCTGCCGTGAATGTGTGGTTACAAATATTCATGCAATGTATATTTTGCTTTACATCAATTTGGAAAACAATGATGTTACTAATTTTGAGTTTTTTTAGACAACTTAGTCAATATATTGATTCAAAGGTCCATTCTCAGCCATGAATGTTTGGTTACAAATAAATCATTTTTGGCTAAATAGTTTGGTTTTTGGTTTTGGCAAGAGTTTGTTATTGGTTACGCATCCTGTTAATATTGAGAACCATATTACCAACACTTTGCATTGTTACCTTTCAGATTCGAAGGTGCGATCCAACATTTAGGAATGGAAAATCCAGCTCCTATTGCGAGCCTTTTTGAAGAAGAACTAGGGGTCTTACATGGTAAAACTTTCTTTGGAAATTTTAAATAATTTATCAATTGGTTGACCTTACTATCATAAAACAGGGGAAAATGTAAGAGGAAAGTTGTTTTAAAAAAATGCGTCCCGAGAGTTGAAGTGAAAAGCGACAATAAGTGAATTTGAAGGCATATGGGGTGTTGGTTGAAATATAGAAACCAAGTAACGATTGAAACAAAGGAGAAGAGACAATGGATTTCGTGTGTTTATAGTACGTTTTTTCTTTCGAGAGATTTGCATGGTAGTAATAGTGTTAGTATCTACACTTATGTGATTTTACTATGCAAAACAACTACATTATTGCTCTTATGGTGATTTCCATGGAAATGGCATGCTTCCCTCTTTTCTTTTTCATTTTCAAATTTACGTTTTTGTAGTTTTGTAAACTATGTTTGAGATTCAAAACTTGATTATACATGAACTTTTGAGTTGAATATATAGGGGCAACAAAAGGAATTGAATATTGGAAGGAGAGTATTGCAGGAATATGTGTTTCTATGCCTTGCTCAGATAAACAAGGCATGTTTACTTTTTCATGGGGTTTTCACTTTTTTGTCTTGGTAGAAAAAAAATGATTATTTGGGGTTTTGTATGCATGAGGCTTCTCTACTAACTTTGTTGTAATGTTTTTATGCGTTGGTCAAACTGTCGAACTGTCCTTTCAATTGCCTGGTTTCAACCTTCTCACTTTCAAGTTTCACTACCTTCAGATTCCGATATCACTCCATCTCTAGCATTCGGTGATACTGTTAGGTCGAGCTGGAATGGCCACAACCTTCTCAATAACACCTTAATTATTCTCAAAATAGTAACTAAAAATTCAAAAAACAATCATGTGGGGAGTTCTCATTTCTCAAACTACGAAATGTGGTTAAGAAAGACTTTCCATCTGACCAAATTGGTGAACTGTTCACTTTACATAACTGATCTAAGCATTCTATGCTGAGTTTGTCAATCCATTTTTGTGTTGTACAGTTGTTTCCCTATCATGTATAGTACTTATGATCCCTTTTGAACGACATTCTTTTGAAATATTTAAATGTTAGAATTTAATTTATTAAATTGGAATATATAACTTAAATCGACCAGACTTTTGTTCATTGGTGTTGGTTATTATTATTTTTTAATTGGCTATCTTCTTATTTATTTATTTTTCTTTACAATTTGATGGTTTGGAATTAAAGATTTTTTGTCAGCTATGTTTGATGCAGAAGAGGTTTGGTTCAGTGCTCTGAAGTGTCGTCGAAGATGGAAATGAAGGAAGGATGTTCTTATAAGAAGAACTTTACACTATGGTAAATTGTTTTCGTCTTACCTTTTTTTTTTTTTTTTATTTGAGAAGTTGTTTTTTGTCGGCGTTAGTTCGAGGACTTATGAACATGGTTTGCCTTAAGTGAATATCAAAAGTATGTATACTGTTTAATTAAATGTATATTGTTTGAAGAAATGCCAATATATTGCTAGAAAACAACTGCATCCGTGAGTATATTGTTTGAAGAAATGCCAATATATTGCTAGAACACAACTGCATTCGTGAGTATTAAACTCGGGGTATTACATGATTCTAAAGATCGCTACAACATGTTTAGCAAGATTGATGCCAAGACACCAAACTATGTATAAATCAAACTATCTTGCGAGTATCAACATGATATTAAGTTTATCTTACAAAATTAATATTATTCTTGATACTTAGTTATCTGTCAGAGTGGGTAAGTGCTGAACTAATTGATTATCGAAAAAAAAAAAAAAAAAAAAGTGCTTAACTAATTGAGTTGTCTGGTGGCAATCGGTTACACCAATATTGAAGTTATTTGAAAACAGTTGAGAATCAGTGGCAAATAATAACTTTTCCTTTTCATTTCCTGCTACATATGCCTTATACTCTATACAAGTGCAAACCTTTGCTAAGAGGTACTTACTTGCCAAGTTTGTTATGGTTGTTTGCAAGGATTACGTCATTGCCCTTTTTTTCATTTCATACGGTTGATTTAATATTGTTCTTTTTATTGATTTTGCTACTGTTTACTATATTCTATAATTTGTTAATGGGTACCAAAACACTCTTTCACAAAGCAAAGTCTCTTAATTGAAGCTGCAATAACTTCTTCGTTCATAGTTGGTGGTGGTACATACCATTATAGTCCTGCCCACACTTTGGAGTTCTGCCCTTAATCTGCTTTGTTTTATTAGATTTACATTGTTTGCATTTATCAAAAGATGCATATAATAGTATTAATTTAATTTCCCTTTTTTTGTGTGCTACTTTTGTTAATCTTTATCTATGAAGATCTCAACTTTGTTTTTGTATTGGAGTTTTTCAGAAAGACATATGGAGTGGGGAATGTGAGAAATAAAGCTGGTGGTGGTACATACCATTATAGTCCTGCCCACACTTTGGAGTTCTGCCCTTAATCTGCTTTGTTTTATTAGATTCACATTGTTTGCATTTATCAAAAGATGCATATAATAGTATTGATTTAATTTCCCTTTTTTGTGTGCTACTTTTGTTAATCTTTATCTATGAAGATCTCGATTTTGTTTTTGTATTGGTAGTTTTTTTGAGAAAAGACATATGGAGTGGGGAATGTGAGAAATAAAGTTGGTGGTGATACATACCAATATAGTCTTGCCCACACTTTGGAGTTCTGCCCTTAATCTGCTTTGTTTTATTAGATTCACATTGTCTGCATTTATCAAAAGATACATATAATAGTATTGATTTCCCTTTTTTGTGTGCTACTTTTGTTAATCTTTATCTATGAAGATCTCAATTTTGTTTTTGTATTGGTAGTTTTTCATAAAGACACCTGGAGTGGTAGTTTTTAAAAAATAAAGGCCATTAGCCTACAACTGTTTTTCAAAATTTTAAAAGTTGTGTTAGCCTATAGCTAAGTAACAATTTTAATACTTCTGCGAGTGCATGCTTTATAGCCTTGAAGCTCCTCTCCGAGAGTTTTGAGAATTAGGTAAATATATAGTCGATGACAACCCTTGGCTTGGATATTGTAAGTGACAGTTTGATCGCGTTGATTCTTTTGTAGTCAGATGTAAAATTTGTAGAAAAAAATATTTTTAGTGGGAGAGAAGAAGAGGATCTGTGTTGAAGAGAGACACGTGTACCACTAGAAAACCCACTCCCCAAAACTTGCGTATCAGTTTAATTTTATTATTCTCATCTTCCATTTTAGCTCCATAGTTTAATTTCTCAATTACTCCTCCATTAATTTCATTCCCCCGCCTAATCGTCTTCCCCAATCCAAGGTAGCATTTTATCTCCATCTCTCTCGCTGACCAACTCAATTGAAGAAAAACCACACAATGGAAGCCGCCAATTAGAAAAAGAAATGTTGACTATCCTCCTCATTTTTTTTGAATCTAAAAGAAATGTTTTTTGATTGTTTATTATGCCTATATGGTTGAAATTTTGTTATGTTACAAAGGATCAACTTTGAATGCATCTTTTTTTTTAGGTTCTCTCAAGATCAGGTGAGTTCCTATTTTATTTTCAACGTTAATCTCTCATTCTCTACTTCAATATTTTAATTTCCAATATATTTTCCTATTTTTTGTAACAAGTTCTTCTTTCTTAGAAAAGTCAATTGGATATCTCAAGGAGACGACATGAGCAGGTTTCATATGACAGGTTTAATTAATATTCCTGCTGGAAAATATGCGTATCTCATGAATGCTTATTGTTCTAACTAATTCCTTATTGTTTTGATTTTCGTTCTATCTCATTGTTTTTTTTTTTTGTTAGATTGCAAGTTCATAAAACATTTAATCAACTCTGGGTTCATTCATGGCATGTAATGGGTGAAAGCTCTTTTTATCCAGCGATCAAAACCAGTTGGGAATACCACCGAAAATCACATATTTTTAGTGTAACCCTAGAGGAATACCAAAGTTCAACAATTCTGCAATGCTTCGATAATTGGTAAGGGTTTTGGATATTTACAATACACATCGTTGCCATATTCACTTAGTATTCGCTTCACTTGCAAGTTACAGCTCTATGTAATTCCACGTGATCTAGCAAAATCCTTAAATATGGTGGGTGCTTCCTTGAGAAATTGCTTAATTTGATTGGTTAATTTCAAAATATTGATTGACCAAGCTTAGAAGAGTAGTGTATTACTTTCGGCAGAAATAGGTATTAGATATATAAATGGTTGTTGCATAACCAGTATGTTGCCGCTGATTAGGATATCTATTTTAGAAACACGTCAAACACACAAAATAAAGGAGGTGTTTTGTTAGGGGAGTAGATGGAAGTGTCAAATGTGGAAGTATAGTAGTGGTAAATGACATTGCTCGAAGAGAAAAGTTTAATTTCATATCATTCATAATATGAGTTTACTATGCTTACGTATGCTTAGTTGCTAACTGCTATTGTATGTGTTTTATGTAGGAAACTAAGAGTGAAGAGATCAATTAAGGTACTAACTATAAGTAACAAGGTTGTTGATATACCACCTTACAGTATTCATGGGAAGTATGGTGGAAGCCAATCAAGGGCTCTCCACACACTAGGTATCTCTATTTTAGAAATACATCAATTCTATCGCATTTGAATCCATATTTCCATGTTTAGTAGCATAGCAGCTGAAATGTTATTTTTATTCATTTTTAGTTATGTAGTAGTTGGTCTTTATTTTTCTAATTGGCTCTGAATACGGGAAATCATGATGGTTTAACTCAATGTCTAGCAGGATTGACAACTCAATGTACATATCCCTCCTCTCTCTCATTTATTCTTCTTGTTAATGAAATATGAATAGCTTAACTTAAGCAGTACCATTTATTGAGAGAAAGAATCAATATATGGGTATTTAAAATAGAGTGGAAAATTATTGGTTTGAATCAATATTCGTTTGAATCACTCAGGTGCTTTTGTTGAGCTATTTCTTTGATACTTTGTATACTTGATATAAGTTATTAGTTGATTCATGGTTTTTCTGGTCATTGTTGACACCGTTATATCAATATGTATTTCCATTAGATTTAAATTTCTAATATATGAGTATTTCTATTGCTTGATATCTAGGTTTTGTGTGAAAAAAAACAACGAAGAATAGCTACACTATTAGATTTGTGATTGGTTCAATAATAGTTTTGTTGGGTCATTTGAATTGCAGATGACACAGATAAACTCTTGGTGTTTTTAAGATGAGTTTTTTAGGCCGTGATTCTGAATTCAGTAGATTCTTCTCTAAGTTGAGTCATTTCGATTGAGTTTAAAGTTGACCCTAACTGCTTGGGTTTTCATAATGCTATTGTCAAACAATCGCTAATGAACTATTGAGATCATAAATGATTTCGAAGCTCTTCCATGGCAATGTTGGAACTCATTACCTATTTGGAAGACTAGAAGTGATCTATACATATTGTGTAGGAAAGCAAAGTTGTTGATTATCTAACTAGACATGCAATCTTATCAATGACTATGTTCTAGCTTTTTATAAAGAGACAATGTATTTGCTCTGTTTGTTAAACGCTTTGTTGAATATGGTCCGGGTAGGAGATGAAGCACCTTAAACCGAATGTGTCAAGAATTTTATGTTGTAATTAATGTAATAAGTATTACTGTTGTAATACCTACTTTCTTCTCAATGCCCATGAAGAGCAAATTAAGTTAGAAAAAAAAATTAGCTTCTATTTTACTCTTTATGACATAAATGCGGAAATTTCATAGCCATTCGTGCCGAAGGCACGGGTAATACCTAGTATAATATAGACTCTAAAGTCTAAACCATGTACGTACAGGATCAAAAGAGGGCTATAAGAATACTCAAGGAGATGGTGAAGGAAAGATTTTACTCCGATAAGAAGCATGGCGATTTTCTTGATGTTGTCATTGAAGAGATGAAGAAAGACGCTCCCCTTTTCAATGTAGAAAGTGCTGCTTACTTTGTCTTTACAGTTCTTTTTGCCAGCTTTGAGACAGTTTCCTTGGGTATAACTTTAGCAATTAAGTTTCTTTCAGAACACCCTTCAGTGTTGAAGGATTTAACGGTTCGTGCCGCTCAAATCATCCTCTCACTCTACGCACTCTTTTGTAGTATTTTGATTGATAGTGTCTTGCTCTAATTTCGTTTTTGGTTTTTGGTTTATTTTAGATGAGCATGAAGAGATTCTCAAGAAGAGGGAAAATGTGGGTTCTCGACTAACGTGGAATGAATACAAGTCTATGACATTCACTTCTCACGTTAGTGTAGCAATTTTCACACCTTCATATTCAAATTAATGCAATCCAACACGGCCTGGTTTTAAAAAAGATTCATATTCTTTTGTATTGCAGATTATTGATGAAACACTTAGGCTCGGCAACATAGTCCCCTTGGTTTTCAGAAGAGCTACAAGAGATACACAAATAGACGGTAAGGTTCGAAGCAGCTTATATTTAATCTAAACATCTTGCCTCAAGATACCATCGAGCTCCTAGGGAACACAGTGCAGCACATATCAAATTCAATCATAACGAAAAAAAAATAAAAAATAAAATCGATCATAACCAAGTATTCTATAATCGGATCAATTTTCTCATTTCACAGGATATACAATTCCAGCTGGCTGGACAATCATGGTTTGCCCTCCAGCCCTTCACCTTAACCCTGAAAAGTATGAGGACACCCTTGCCTTCAACCCATGGCGATGGAAGGTATGTGGCTTATACATCTAGCCTTCCTTTATCCAACTACCTTAAGACAGGATTCGTTTGAATTAATTTCTCTGTATTTAATAATCATTATTCCGTACCAAAATACAGGGACAAGGATCAAATACAGCTTCTAAGAATTTCATGGCTTTTGGTGGAGGAATGAGATTATGTGCGGGTGCAGAATTTGCAAAGTTGCAAATGTCAGTTGTGTTGGAGTTATCCCTCACATGAGGAGAGAAACTGGAGCCGACGTAAACGGGCGAGAATTCGAGGCATCGAGCGCTTCTCGAGATAAGGCGACTTCGCTTTCGAGTTCGAGTAACAACAAGCGACCAGCTCAAAGGCCAAAGTGGCCGCCAGGCCGGCTTCAGTCTTGCCAGCGAGCGCCAGAGTGAAGCGCCAGCGCTTCAGTCTATTTTTCGTGGGCTTTGCTACAGTACCCGCGAATTTGGTTTTTGGAGATAAAACCAAAAATCAAGGTTTTGAAAAACCTAACCTAACAGAACCAAACAAGTCAGAAGGATTGGAATCCAGACTAAAACAAAGAGAGAGAACCTTTCTGAGGAGATACAACCACGTAAAGAGATAAGAGTGATCTAGTAAGGTGAGAGACTGTAAGGAGAGATTGTAATCTTCCTTCCTACTTTATTAAGAACTGGCTCTTGTGGAAGTAGGCATCATTGGCCGAACCACGGTAAATCTTTGTGTTGTGGTTTTGCTTTTCTTGCTTTTACATTATTATCATTTGTTAATAGTTGTTTAGCGAGTTGGGCATGTTAGTATAGGTTGTAGTTGATATTTAGATTTTGTCCGGGAGTTGAATTGTGTTCATACAAGTTATCGTCGGTAGTGGGGACCGATTGGTATTGGTGTAATCCCCAACAAGTGGTATCGAGCCAGGTTAGAATAGCCTTGGGTGTTATCCGAATCTTGGGGAAGGTGTTTGTGAAATTCCGAGAGAAGATTTGAGGTTAAATAACTTGTAGAGATGGACCATTCCGTGAACACTCATTATGATGAGTCCGAATAGGAAGAACTACACCATCCGGAAAGCCAAGATGGAAGACTTGCTATACCTGCAAGGACTTGGCACTTCCCATTGAGAATGAGGGGAGTAAAACCCGAGAAAAAGATGATGAGGCCGAAAGTGGAAAAAGCTTGACGAAAAGCTATTGGGTACATTCGACGGTGGATAGACGACGGTGTCTTTCACCATGTGGCCCAAGAGAGACTTACCTTCGGTCTATGGAAGAAACTTCGAAGACTGCATGATGAGAGGAAGTCGGGTGGAAACAAAGTGCTAGTCGTTAAGAAGTTTGCGCATTAACCACGAAGTACCAAGAAAGGTTCTTCAATGTCCGAAAGCATCTTAATGAAGTACGAGAATATCATCAATCGGATGCATTTGATGAAGATAAATTTGGGAGACGAAGTTGAGGCTTTGTTTCTATTAGGCTCTACCCGAAAGTTGGGAGACATTAGCGGTTTCTCTACATGGAGCGCCAAGGATGGAATTGTTACCATGGAGATGGCTACCACGTCTTTGTTGAATGAGGAGACTAGAAGGAGTGCAAGAAGCGGCTCTTCTAACTTCGCAGGTCCTTTTCACGCAGAGAAACGGGGAGAGGTGAAGGCGAAAACCATCTCGTTCTAGAGGTGATGGCGAGAAGTAAATCTAGGGGTGAAGCTAGAACTCACAAAGGCGCAGAGGCAATGTTACTATTATTGCCACCAAAGGCCGGCTTCAGATATGAGAACGAGAACGAAGAGGATGAGAGAAGAATAACTGTGTACATGAAGACATGGTGCGAGGAACGGAAACACAAAGCAGAGATACTACCGCACTAGTCGGCGACCTAGTAGGGAATTATGTCGATTGTGGTGTGTCTTTGCCTTAGTACCTCATGTCGGGATCTGAGTGGGTGATAGATCTGGGGAGCATCCTATCCGTCCACCGCCGCGATTGGGGATTCTTCACTACCTACATTTTGTGGTGAATATGGTGAAGTAAGGATGGGTATGATGGAGTCTCGAAGATTATAGGCATTGGAGATATTCATGTAGAAACCAATGTCGGCTACACCTTTGACACTCAAGGATGATGTAAGACATGTCCCCGACATCTAATTTAAGCCTAATTTAAATTTGGGAAATTAGATGATGATGGTTTTGTAAACTCGTTTGGTAGCGGGGTATGGAAACCGACCCGGAGGTTCCATTGTAGCGACCCGAGGAAGGAAAAAACTTGCTCTCTTTACAAAACACGAGGCTAGTTTTGTGTAAAAGCGAGGCGAATCGCGAGAAGAAGAAGCTTCATCCGAAACCGTGGTGGCACAAGAGATCGCGGTCACATGGGCATAAAAGGGATGGAAGTTCTTGCTAAGCAAAAGGCCATGCCGGACATTAAAGGTACACATTTAAATACATGTACTCATTGTTTGGTAGGAAAGCAACACGGGTGTCTTTCCAAAGATTCCGTCTCACGAAAGGACAATCGTCCCTTGAGCTAGTGCACTGCACTTATGTGGTCTATGAGAGTGAAGTCCCACCGGGGAGCCGTACTTCTTGACATTCATTGATGATCGTCAAGAAAGATATGGGCCTATAGTCCGAAGACCAAGGATGAAGTACTTGGCGTGTTTGAGAAATTCCACAAGATATGGTGGAAAGAGAGACTGGGAAGTTGTTGAAGTATTCGCCGGATAATGGGGGTGAGTACATTGGGCCATTTGAAGAGTATTGCCGAGTCATGGGATTCGTCATGAGCGGCACCGTTCCCAAGACACCGCAATGTAATGGAATAGCGAGAGAATGAACCGTACCATTGTAGAGAGGATAAGATGCATGCTATCTCACTCTAAGCTACCTAGAAGCTACTTGGGTAGAAGAATGCGATCGTCTACCGTGTGCATGTGATCAACTGTCACCAAAGAAAGCCTCCGAATAGTGATTATCCGAGAGAGTATGGTCGAGGCGAGATGTTGATTATGGATACTGGAGGGTATTTGGGTGCAGGGCATTTGTGCATATTCCGGGCGATGAGAGATCCAAGCTTGATGACAAAGCCAAGCAAAGGCATTTTTCCGGGTTATGGAGATGAAAAGTTTGGTTACAAACTCTATGATCCGATTAACAAGAAAGTAATCCGAAGTCGAGATGTTGTGTTCTTAGAAGACCAAACCATAGCGGACTTTGAGGAGGGTGAAGCTTCTGAGGGCTTTCACCAATGATCTTGTTGATTGAGAAACCGGAAGTTCCCTACCGTGGAACGTCGCGTAAGGCATTGAGAATGCGAGAAGAGAACCATGAGTTTGAAGCTCATGATGAGAATCTATTGCTCATGATGGGATAGAACCTATTGGTATAGAAGATGCAGATGAGATGCATGAACCACCACCGAGCAGAGAAGTGCAACCTCCGAGGCACCGGCCAGATGGGGCAAGGAGAGGTCCGACAGGAGGAGAATAGCTTCAACCAGGTATCCACCACATAATGCGTGCGTGCTACTATCGGATGGTGGAGAACCTATGTACTATCAAGAGGCACTTGAAGCGTACGGACAAAGAAAAGTGGTTGAAGGCCATGCATGACGAGATGGATTCTTTGCATAAGAATCACACTTATGAAGTTAGTCGAGAAACCCACAGGAGAAAAGTTCTCAAGAATAAGTGGATATACAAAGTCAAGCATGAGGGAGAACAATCCTCACCCAAGGCACAAAGCTCGCCTTGTTGTGAAGGGATTCGGTCAAAGGAAAGGGATTGACTTTGATGAGATTTTCTCTCTGTAGTGAAGATGACTTCTATCCGGGTGGTATTGGGTATGGCCACAAGTATGAACCTAGAGGTTGAGCGACTAGATGTCAAGACAGCTTTTCTTCATGGAGACCTTGAAGAAGATGTCTACATGGACCGACCCGAGAGGGTTTGAGGTCAAAGGCAAGGAGCACCTAGTATGCAGTTTCGATAAAGAGCTTGTATGGATTGAAGCAAGCACCGAGACGATTGGTACATAAAGTTTGATTCCTTTATGGTGAAGCAAGGATACAAGAAGTCCGCTTCCGATCATTGTCGCGTTTGTTCGAGAGATTTCGGATGGGGATTTCATAGTGCTATTCTTTGTATGTGGATGATATGTTGATAGTTGGCCCAAACATCAACAAGATATCCAAACAAGAAAGACTTGAGTAAGTCCTTTGAGATGAAGGATTTGGGTCAAGCAAAGCAGATACTTGGGATCGCGGATCACTTTCGTGACGAAAGAGTGGAAAGTTGTGGCTTTTCAAGAAAGCTACATTCGGAAAGGTGTTGAAGAGATTCAACATGGATCAAAGCGAAGCCCGATCGGTTGTCCGCTTGGTGGCCAGTTCGCATGACCAAAGAGATGTGTCCTAAGGGTGAGCATGAGCAGAGTCGATGGAAAAGATTCCTTATGCATCCGCGATGGGGCGTTTGATGTATGCCATGGTGTGTACTAGACGGATATTGCTTTTCGCCCGTTGGGGTGGTAAGCAGATTTACGTCAAATCCGGGTAAAGAACATTGGGAAGGTGTTAAGTGGATATTGAGATATCTCAAAGGCACTTCCAAATCATGTTTGTGCTTTGGTGGAAGTAAGCCCTTACTTGAAGGCTACGATCGATCGCACATGGCGGTGATGTTGATTTCGATGAAGTCCACCTCCGGTTATCCGGTTACTTTTGCGGGGGGCAGTTTCTTGGCAATCTAAGTTGCAAAAGTGTGTTGCCCTCTCCACTACGTTTAGTATATTGCAGCCAGCGAGTGTTGCAAAGAGTTGCTATGGATGAAGAGGTTCTTCGACTTAACTAGGGCTAAAGCGTAAAACAGTTTGTAGTTCTATGTGACGGTACCGAGGCGCCATCCACTTGAGCAAGAATCCGAAGTTTTCATTCTAGATCCAAGCACATACACGCGTTATCATTGGATTAGAGAAGTACTTTCGAAGACAAGCATTTGTGTATCGAGAAGATCCATACCGACAAGAACGGGTCGGATATGATGACCAAAGTCTTACCGAAAGGTAAGTTTGATGTTTGTTGTGCTATTGCGGAATGCAAAAGACACTCCTCCTCTGTTGATTTGGCAATTGTATGGAGGTAGCCCCCCACCGCTCGGGAGGGGGGAGATTGTTGAGTTATCCCTCACATGAGGAGAGAAACCGAGCCGGTAAACGGCTTAATTCGAATGTCGAATGTCGGCCAGCCTTTCGAATAGAGAGCGACTTCGCTTCGAGTTCGAAGAACATAGGGCTTAACCGCTCTCAAAGTGGCCAGCGCCTTCGGCTTCAGTCTTCAGCGGCTCGCTCAGAGTGGAGCGCCAGCCCAGTCTATTTTTCGTGGGCTTTGCTACAAGATTCGCTAATTTGGTTTTGGAGATAAAACCAAAAATCAAGGTTTGAAAAAAACCTAACCTAAAGAACCAAACAAGTCGGAAGGATTGGAATCCGGACTAAAAAAAAGAGAGAACCTTTACGAGATACAACCCTCGTAAAGAGATAAGAGTGATCTAGTAAAGGTGAGACCGTAAGGAGAGATTGTAATCTTCCTTCCTACTTTATTAAGAACTGGCTCTTGTGGAAGTAGGCATCATTGGCCGAACCACGGTAAATCTTTGTGTTGTGGTTTGCTTTTACTGCTTTACATTATTATCTGTTGTTAATAGTTGTTTAGCGAGTTGGGCATGTTAGTATAGGTTGTAGTTGATATTTAGATTTTGTCCGGAGTTGAATTGTGTTCATACAAGTTATCTGTGTAGTGGGGGAACCGATTGGTATTGGTGTAATCCCCAACAAGTTGTTCTCCATTTCTTGGTCACAAAATACAGGTAATTAAATATTAGTTCAAGTGTCTTCAGTAAATATGTAAAAACTCTGATGTATTTTGATCTTATGAAATTTACTCGGGTGGACAAAAAATCAAGGGAGGCTAAGTCGTTAAGACTCCGGGATATTATTTCCAAATGGTTTACACATCAAAGTCATTTGAAAAAATTTGAAGTTGGTCAATCACCGATAACACCGGCAATACTTATCCAATATGCAAATTGTCCATATTAATCTTAAGGATTTGAAGGGGCAACCAAGTAAGAATAAGTGCCTACGGATGTAAGAGGACTTTTTAACCACAATTGTTCTAGGATTCTATCAAGACCCACAATGCAATAAGAGGGAAGCTCTCCCATTCACAATATATATTACTTGTAAGCAACAGCAAAATGTGTACAATGAAATGAATTTTGCCTTCACATATGCAAAACTGGACTGTTTGGGACTTTGAGTAATATGGTTGTTGTATTATACTTTGTCTTCTTCTTTCTTGACAAATTGCATATAAGTTTGTTCATAGGAAAGCTATAAGACCGATAAGTAGAAATTGAGGTGCTAAAAGTCGAATGCAACTTAATCATCATTCAAGATTCAAAGAGATGAAAACCAAGTAATAAGCGGATCGAACCCATATACTTGAACAACGAACTTAGATCAAATTTCATTCTCACGGTGCTAAAATAGACAATTTTATTTGGCCTAATAATATTACAGGGCGATGTCACAATCATATTAGATTCTCAATAACAACTTTCTACAATTCCATGGTGGCTTGAAATTATTCTTTTAAAGTATTACCCTTTCATTAATGGTTAAAGTCATCATACGGTAGCAATTTCTACCCAAAAAAAAAACTATTCCAACAGTTTCACTCCATTGTCTCAAACTCTCAATTATATCAAACTGGATGATATAATTACTCTTTGACTGCATGAAATTGAGAGAATATTTATCTTCGTTGAAGAGAACATCTCACGTTTCACAATTATGCATTAACGAAAGTGGACTAAACATTAAAAAGTGAAACTTAAAATTGAAGAACATAAATGTAATTAAGGATACTAGCATAGCATGATGCATGTAATCTTGGCGATATTCAGCCCGAATTTGTAAAAGTTGTCAAAATAAGGTACACAAATATTTGACGCCGATAAATATTTTTATTATTTAGGGACCGTTGATACTGCATAGGTCATCTTGGTAGATGCTGATTTTTATTATTTAGGGACGATGATCTTGCATAGGTCATAGCGGGGATGCTAACTCGCAACCAACCTTAGGACCACGCGAAGAGAGAGACAGAGTGGGCTCCAATGGCAATCAAGGCGTCATTTATGGTGTGGGTTTTGCATAAAAAGGGCTTCAATGCAGGGAATGAGATTTATTTTTTTTTTTTTTTTTTTAAACCGCAATTTTATTTATGTGACTAGCATTATGCACGCATCGCCAAGACGTTGTATTAGACAAACAAATTCTAACATTCGTTACCAAAGCTTAACATGTACATGTTTCGATTATTGTATATTTGAATGGAAAGGTTTTAGACTTGAGAACCCATGGTTTGGGGAGAATGCATAGATGAACACGGGAAACTTCTTGTGGTAAATAATAGAGTAAAAGTATTGATTGAGAACAATCACACAGCTGATCATGCATCATGCACGATTGACTAAATAGCACATTGTCATCATTTCATTTAAATAGTGTTTTAGTATAAAGCTACACATTTAATGCAGAAAAGAAGGGGAAGAAAAATAGTTCTCACACGGTTCAATTAGAGTAAAATGTACACTTCTATGGGTGGGCATCAAATTGAATCAAGATCGCATTTTTGTTGTTCTTTTAAAATTTTGTCCAATAAAGACCTTCAACTTTAACATACATAAGCAAAATTGTAGATCCAAAATGAAAATTGTCAAAATTTAATTTGCAAAAACAATAAGGGTAGAAAAATATTAGCAATATACATACATAAATCTAAATTTCAACAAAAGATTCTCAGATGTTACTCGTATAGTGCTAGAAAATATGAAACATGAGGGATCTCATAAATGTTGTGTATAATTGCACAAATATGTACAAACTTACAAATATCTCAGTATAGTGCTATCGTCGTCAACCAAACTCATGCACACAAATTTCAAGTGGAAGTCACAGTTACAATGTGATGAATAATTGTCAACAATCATCAACATCTTAAAGGATCTAAATTAAATAAAACTTGAAACTATGCACTCACATACCCAGTGGTAGTTAGCTTAATACATGTTTAGGATTATATCACATAAGATGGGGCTCAAGATATTTGAAAGAAAAGTTCAAAATTGGCCTCCATGCCTAGAATATCATCTTGCTTCAGTTCATTTGGTTGGTGATGCCGAAAGTGAATTTCCTTTTAATACACTTGATATTAGGGCATTTGACTCTTATATTCTTATATGACCCACTTCTAGATCCAAGAGCTCCAGTTTTGCTACTGCGAGTGGGACGCCCTTTTATAAATCCAATTTCTCAAACAACTCTTTGAGCATTGTTATTCACCATATAGCAGCTACAAATGGAGTTAGAATCAAATACTAACAATGAAATCACACACAATGCAAATCAATTAAATGATAGGAAGTACATGAATGCAAATAATTGAAATGGAAAATACCAATTTTCTTGACCTTTTCGACAACTTACATCATGGTCCATCGGTAATTTAGCTTCCTCAAGGGCCTTGTGTGCAACATCCAAAACTAAATGTATCTTTTTATTTAAAGTAATCCCAAATACGAACCTAGAGAAAATATCAAAGAAAACACAACATTTTTTTAATTTTTCCTTCTATACATTAGTAGTCAAAAACACCAGATAAAAGTTTGCAGTAGCAGTACGTGAAAGATAGAATGTAACCCAGCTAAACATACCATTTCCTCTCCCAGCCCACGAAGCACTCTGACCTGGTCGTAGAGCTCGTCTACAGAAGCCTGCAAGATAAACTTTTAAAATCTACCTAGAAACATTTAAATAAGCTTTGAATCAATTGCTAAATGTAATAAATGCAAGGACAACCCTTTACCCTTTACAAAGTTTAATTTTAAGTTGTTGCACTCAGCTAGATGTAAAGTAATTTAGTAAAAAGTTGGTGCTTCGCATAAGTTTCACTTCGACGCCCCGAACAATGTAGAAAAAAGAAATTGAAGTCTTTGAAGTCAGGAGGAGAAATACCCTTTTACTTATCCGGATAACATATACTATCCAAAGATCTCTAGCATCAATTAGTTGAAAGCAAAGGGGATATACTTCATCGATTGAAAGTCTTTTTAAAATTTCCTTGGGAAATCAGTTTTCTAGGTAATCGCAGATCCACCTTTATACACGCAAACAATGTAATTAGTACTATCACACTTAGCAAACTACTTAAGTTAAGAAATAAGAAGTGCAAATGAAATAGTGAGTGTTAACCAAATAATAAACCAATTTCACATAACAAACTTTAAAAGTGTCAACCTATATCAAAACATCAAAACAGTAATAATTTTTTTTATTCCTTCTAAGGTCAAACCTAAACTTATAGATACGTTCTATTAAAGAAGGCATCTAATCGACGCATGTACACAACCACATGTGCATGAGGATACACACACAATAAGTCTTATTGAAGATACATTATCACGGAAAATCAATGCAAGTAAGAATAAATGAAAAAAACAAACAAAAAATTTCACCTTATCTTTAATAAAGCAGATATCGAGCAAAAAAAGAAGAAAACTTAATATATAGCAAATCAAACAAAAAAAATGTAAAATTCAATAATAAAGAAGGTTATAAATTTAATGTAGCGTCGTCAACAATGGCATACAGATATAGCAGTACCAATCATGGAGTTTTTTTCCAAACTTGTACCAATGTTCTTATGAGCTCAAAATCATCTCCTTGAGTGTCAGTTCAATTGAGAAGTAGATGGTAATTATCAATCTGAAAATACTCATACCTGAGCATTGCCACAATGAATATGATCCAACCTTTCCTAATGAATTTCAAGGTCTCTACGTTTTCTCGATCAATAACCCACGCAGTTAGTATTTTATTTTTAGAAGCTTGCAACAGCTACACCAATGGAGAACTGATGCAGATTAATGCTAATTATGGGTTCGAAAATTACCAGAACATACACCGTAACTCCAAGATGTTAATCCTAATTCCTAAGTACATACCCAATAGGCCTAAGCTAACCAAGTTGAATGTTGTGTGTTACAACATAAGAAGAATATCCCTACTATGAAAGAAAGTACCTCAAATTAGATTGTCATTACTTTTGGTCATCAAATACGTACAACTGGGAAAAAATATGAATAATTAAGCATGTAGGCTATAGCTGGTATTTTGGTTGTTAACGAATAAAGGTCATCTAGTACATTTGCAGTTTTTGTAATAATAATCAATGACCAGAGATGAATACACTCTACAAAATGAAAATAGGCAATAACAAAAAGAAGAACTGCATAGAGGGGAAAATGAAAAAGTGAACAAAGGAAATTGTTTTGGATATAAAACTTACAATATTAGGGAGACAGAGACTACCCAAGGACACTTTTTGTAGTAGAACCCTTTTTTATTCAGTTTCGTCTTGACTACAATAACCAATGTGCACCTATTAAACTAATTCAAAATAGCGCTATTATGGTCCCAATCTCCTTCGAAACTCAACAAAAACAATATAATATTATGAACAATAGTCCAACACCAACTGTACCTCTAATTATTATAGAAATCAAACCAATATCAAGAAATGACCCAATAATCTTCACAACAATACCACCTAAAGTTTCGGAATATTCCACTTAATACTTAATAGACAACTTCATTGTTACTTCAGACTGAGTATGTGGCAAACTGTATGTTAATGAAGACAAAGGCACAAAAATGCAAATCATAATTGACCTTACAATGAGTGTGTTTACCCTAAATACATCACCAAAATGAAGAACCTTACCCAAAAAATGATTAGTTACTGAACAAAAGACTCAGCCATATATGGTATGACATACAATGTAGAAGCACAACCTGTCCAAAAAAAATACGAAAGAATATGTGGGGTGTATGCATTTCAGCAACAGAAGTGAGTGCTCGATGAGATACCGAGTAGACAACAACTAAAACTAAGAAACTGAAATGTTCAGTGCCTGTACAGTTCAATTAGCTAGTAAACCTAAAAACATATTGTTAGTGAATGGAGTGATAACAGTATAAACCTAAAAACATATAGTAGGAGCTATTAATACGATAATTTTTTAGTACTGTAAGTCAAAATATCAGAGTTGCAATAGAGACACACAATCGGTATATTATGAGCAAGAAAGTAAATTAAAATGCTTGGGAGATACTTACAGCAAAAAAGATGTTAAACTCTGAGAAATATCAATGTGCTTGGGAATTAAACACTAAATTATAATATAACAAATGATCAAATAATAAATAAGTAATTAAACAAATGATTAAAAACAACATAAAATCTTATCGTAATGCATCCAATCCGAACAGTAAATATAAATTAAACAACATTAAATTATAATCTAACAAATGATTAAAAATAAAATAAAATCCTACTAATCTGTTGAATTAGATTAATGTAGCAGAAATAATTTTGTATCGTATAGATAGTGAAATGGGGAGGTGATGACCGAACGCTATCAAGCAAAGAAAGTGAACTCCACTAAACTATAATCTAACAAATAATCAAAAAATAAAAAATTAGACAAATGATAAAAAAAAAATCAAAAAAATAAAAAAATAAAAAATCAACAACAACATAAAATCTTACCGTTTTGTCGAATTAGATCAATGTAGCATAAAGCATAAATAATTTCGTATGAACTTGGTTGACGAAGACTGAGCAAAGAGAGAAAGGGGGAGATGAAATGTCATACCCCGAATTTCGACAGAATTTGGAAAAACAATATTTGTTCCCGACTCTTTGATCTTCGAGGTGTGACGCACTCTCCACTCCCAAAAACCCATAATCAGTTTAAATACGCGGATAATTAAAAACCAATAAAAATTTCAAATTAACAAAAGTCCTCTTCATTACAAAAATTCACAAAATTGATTAAGTTATAAATCTCCTTTCAACCCTCTTTAGTTATAAATACAACTGAAAATATAAAACAACATTTGTCTCAATTAAAAATCTATTCCACCTTAAGGGAAAACAAAACATATCCTGAATGCGACGCTAATGCAAACCACAAGCAGCAACCAACCTTCTTCAACATGAAACCTGTCAAGACTTATCAACTATGTTCATTTAATGAACACACCCGATAAGCAAATATGCAAATCGGGTCAGCATTATAAACAATGCTGGTGTGAGTAGCCCTAAAATTCAACATATACTTAAACATATATATACACTATCCATAAGGCAGTTAGTTCCTCCACCGAGGCGCCTTAACTTTCAGCGACTAATACAACATCCTTAAGTACAATAATTAAGGCAGGTAGTTCCTCTACTGAGGCGCCTTAGCTTCCCAACAATAATACAAAGGCAGTTACTTCCTCTACCGAGACGCCTTATGTTCTAACTAAACTAATAACCAATCAAGCGTATTTTATACTTACTGCATTTCATGCTCAATTACAGAGTGGGTCGTCCCTGCACAAGTAATTAGTTTGACTCACCCTTCTGTAAAACCATATACAACCATCTATCTAAAGATATATCATTAACCAACATATTACCATAATTATATTAATTAAGGCCTTCTTTGCGTGTCCCTAAAATCACGTCGTATCTATGTCCTACCTAGTTTCCCTGGCTACCACAATCGCTTCCCAACGCCGAACATGTACATCCACATGCCTCCCTTTACATAATGAACCACTCTGTGTGTAACTACCCTGAGCGGGATGCCGCACACCAGGTAACCCTCACACGAAAGCTGATAACCATAAAATGAATAGTCTACCTACGAAATGAACGTTGAACTCAAAACGTAAGTAAACTAAAACTATTTATGATGCTATATTTATCAAAGATTCTACTCTCAATTCTATCGAAATAGAGTGCAGTAAGAAGTTCGTTCCACTCCTAGTGCTCTAGCATGGAATGTTTTCTAGTCTAATTGATCAATCTTAAAGTCAATGAGAGTTTTACGAGGGGGAATTATACTACGATGCAATATGAAAAGCAATATGTTGAATGTCACTACGAAATATATGGAATATATTATGTTTTGAATCTAGATAAAGGATTAGAGGGGAATTGAATCCACCTCGAATCCAACTTAATAGCCTAGCATAGATTCTTGTATCTCGATTCTTACGTTCTTACGGCAAGAAATTCGAGTTCTAATCCCTAGTGTTCATGGCATTTCTACCGAGTACTAACTAGCATGTGAGGTCGTCCACCCATTCTCATGGCGAATCACGACCTTCTAGATTGGAATAGACTCTACAACGCTTCTACACTATACAACTAAGTTTTCATCAAGGCTTCATCAACCCCTCTAATGGAGGTTTTAGCCTTGATTCATCAAACCATCAATTCCCATTGAAATTGAATACAACATATTACAAAGATTCTAACTTTATGAAATTTAACTAAACAATAATCGAAATCTAATTAATAACTAAGAATTGAATGATAACAAGAATTGAAATTAGATCTAATAAATTGTAAATGACAAAAATCGAAATTGACAAGAATAACTATTTTATTTATCTAATCAATAAATAACAATGATTTAAAGTTTTAATCTAAAAAACGAGGGAATGAAATTCTAAAACCGAGATCTAAAACTAATTAATGGAGGCTACTAATCTAATTTCTAATCTAGGTCTAACTATCTACCATTAACAAAGAGCTAAGCTTTTTGTTTTATACTTTCAGATCCAAAATCGTGCATGGGCTTGGAGCCATGTTTTAGGCCGAGAATCGGGCCCAAAACCCAATTCTTTCAAATTCAAAAGGCCTCTTCAGCTGCAGTTGGCTTCAACAGACTTTTCGTCCACTTTTGCTCCTTTGATTGGGTCAAGGCTTGGACCATTGGAAATCTCTTTCCGAGCCGGTCGTTTTGACATAAGGTAGGCCCCATTCAGGTCGAGTCCAAAGATCGGACGCCGGAAGTTCTAACGACTTGTGTGTTGTTTACTCGCCGACTTTTCAGCTTTTAACCGGGCTTTAGAAAGACTTTATCTTCTTGAATCTTGGCCTTTAATCCACGAAACTCCTTAGTAACCGACCTTTGCTCCTTTATCTCGCTAAAGTGGCACATTTCGCACATAATGGACTTTGAAGCTGAAATGTATAAAAATACGTAATCGTGTTAACTCTTAATTATTACTCACATAATTAATTGGTCTAAAAGTATGATTATTAAGGGGTTAAAACTACAGTTTTGGGCTCTTATCAAACCACCCCAAACAGCATTTTGCTTGTCCTCAAGCAAAGATGAGAAATTAGAATAAGTGACCAAAAATGGAGTTCTATCTACTGCGTTTCATTGAGCGAGCATTGCATTAACCATATGCAACAAGGCCTTAAACCACTAGAAATTCCCTAGTGGACGAAGTTATAGTCTCGTGAGAGTTTTCAATGAAGGTACTCACAAACTTCATCTATACTACAACGACTAAGAAATAAAACTATTGTTTCCTTATTCATGCTCTAAATTAACTATACCTCTCACTAGTAATGCATATAGAGTAATCAAGTTGAAACCTAAGCTAATATATGCATAATAATCAATCATCTACTTAATAAACATATATACAATGAGTAATTCTATGAAATGCAAGATGCAAAGTCCGTTTAAAACTTTGGAATAAGCCCCTTAAGTAGGTTCTCACATAAAAGTCAAGACAAAAATCACTCGATTTTTCCACTCAAGTTTTGCTACTCCAGCAATGCAGTGGGCATACTTTACCTTACAATCTCAATGACACACAAGGAAGCCGAAGTTGATCAAACACATCGCCACTTACTATCCCACTAACCTATTCCTAATTGAAGCTAGAGGTCTTTATTAGGTGTCAAGGGGATTAGGAGATGGTTTAAGAAGGAAGGAAATGGATATTCAAAAGGGACAAGTCTAAGATAATAGAGTCTTCATATTATGTAACTAGAGAAAACCTTGTTATTTACTTTTTTGCTTCTACACTTTGTTTCCATCCTTAGCCATATTTTTTTTTCCTTTTTTTGGCTTTTGACTCCTTTTATTCTATTTTTTTTGGAGTTTTATTTTATTTCTATTTTTATTTTTCTTTTCTTTGGATGGAAACTTCTTTTCTTTTTATTTCTGGAAGCAATTAACTAACTTTTGTTTACACAGGTTTTTCTCTTCTTCTTTCTTCCTTATTCTATTCTCGGACTTATCTAAATTGGGTAAGGTTGATTTTTTTTAATTTTGTTTTGTTTTGTAACAGGGTAAAGAATTTGTGGTTTATGAAAGGGCTAATAAAAGGCTCGATGGGGCTTACTAGCGGAAAATATACTTAGGTCGAATTTCTAGCTATATCGATCCAAAAAGGGCCTAAATTCTCTCTTAGGACATGGTATAGTGGTCAAGCAAGTGGACGTGTGATTTCTCTATTCGAATATACTTCTCCCTTGTGTCATTTCTCAAATGTTTCACTTTCATTATAAGGCTTTAGGCTATATTCTCATAGGATTTGTAGAATAAGTACTCTAGCCTAGATTTTAGAAACTTCTTGCCAAACAATCATAGATACTCATGTAATATATTTATAGATAGATGCAACGATTATTACCTACATATTAACCTAAGTTTCTAAAAACTATTCTAATGCAAAAAGCTACGTGAGACTTCTAGATTATTAAGAGCATAGAGAAAGAAACAATACCAATATTCCTAAGTGTATAGCATAAACTTTTTATTTTTATTTTTATTTTTATTTTTATTTTTTTAAGACAAATAATCGTAATATACAACCTAATATGTGCTTAACATTTACATCATGTTTCTATACCACCCCAAACAATTTGGGAGAAGGGGTTCATGAAACAATTCAATAGCACAATTAAATTATGTAACTAACTAATTTTTATAATTTTTAACATTTTATAAATAAAAGTGCATAATTTACATCCTAAAAGTGTCTAATTTTTGCAAATGTTTCTATCCCACCCCAAACAATCGAGCGCTTTGTCCTCAAAGTGTAAAGAGATAAGGAAAGAATTTACCATAGAAACGTGGCAAAAAATTGGCGATTACTGTGAATGAGAAATATTGTAAAGATGATATGATAATATGAAGCACAATTAAAGCATTGCGTCTAACTAACACAAACTCTCTTTGGAGTAAACATGACAGGCTTAGGGTGGCAACAAGATTTGAAATGAATACCAAAATACGCACCCAAAACAAAATTGGAAAACTCTTTTTAAGTTTGAAATTTTTGTTTGGCCTATACTCGAGAAAAGTTGGTATTGTCACGAAAACTTAGGTCTTTTAAGGTCGATTCTCAAGACTTGCTAGATTACTATTTTTATAGCTTTAAACTTTTTACTTTTTATGAATTAGGTTTAATATAAAAGGAAAACAATAAGCGATAAAAGACATAATTCACACCATAGAGAAACATGACTCAAAACCAAGAAAACATGCAAGAGTGGAAAGCGTGAATTATGTGAACCGTGGACTTAGGATCACGGTACTTACAACCACACACTCCATAGGGAGGGCCCGATTACCTGAATGGTGCATTCACCAATATATGGAAATTAAAGGAAATGCACCAAACACAAAAATTGAGTCGTTTATAGTCAGATACTCGAGACTTTATCTAAATATATGTATGAATATGCAGTTTATCATATATCAACAACCGAAATAGTTGTGGATCGTTCCATAAATAAATATCACAGAAAACATATCCAAACACAATCAAGCACCAAGATTTCCTACTGACGCGACCTAGTGGAATGAAAAGCGAAGTCGGATAGACCTATAACATAACCGAACATGCATCTTATGTTTCATCTTTGAACGAAAGGGTGTCCTAGTGAATAAGTGTGGAAAAGTGAATGGTTGTGGAAAATATGGTGGATTGGGATAAGTTTTAGAGGGAAAGTATGGAAAAATGAGGATGTGGGTTTAGCACAAAACTCATTCATGGTGTAGTTAGGATTTGTCTCAAGTCCGAAAATGAAGGTGTCAAGTGGTTTATCCTTGGGAAGTATTTGTTTACTAGGTGGATTTAAAAATCATGAAGCCACGGGAGAAACTAAAGGATCGAAAGTGCAAACTTCGAGGTTCCTTTGAAAAGGTGGAGGTGGGGAATATTGGTGATGGAAGGTGAATGATTCTCAGCTAGAGCTCTCAAGTCCATATCATCGAAATCTTGATATATGCAAGACATTCCTCAATAGGTGGGTCAAAAGGATCACTTTGGGATAGAGATTGAAAAATTCATCTTCCGTCATAGCATCAAAGGGATGAATGGTTGTTGGCAAAGGGGACTCGTGAAGTGGTCAAGAAGCGATGCAAAAGAGTTGCGAGAATTCTTCGATTTCGTCTACTACCAGGGAGTCATTGTTAAAGTCGGAATTTCCGAAGGAAAGGAATTTGTTAATCTGTTTCTCCGGAAACATGTTTTTGAAGTAATCTTGAGCTAAGCTCTCGATCATGCTAACCTCGCCATTTGTAGAGGAATCGGGATACTGTGTCCTCGTTTTGAAAACATTTACCTCAACAGAAAGATGGCCAAAGGACAAGGACATCGAACCATCGCGGCAGTTTATAAGTCGCGTTAAAGTAGCCAAGAAGGGGCGCCCTAAAATGATAGGTACAGAGTCGTTAGTGACTTACGCGGTCGAGGATAACGAAAGTCTGGCTTTGGGTAGTAAAAATTTTGGACTTTAACCAAAGACGTTTTCAACCACACCCTTAGGATACTTAGTAGACCCGATCAGCTAATTACAATGTCATTTTAGTAGGTTGCATCTCCTCTAGACCTATTTGTTTATACAAATAAAATGGGAGTAAGTTAACACTAGCCCCCGTCTAGTAAGCCGCGGTCGTCGTGTGAGAATCTCCTAAGGTGCATTATGCTGATGGGGCGTGGTCCTTGTACTTAACAATTCCATTATTTTTCGGATAAAGTTGGAAGCTGTTCAGTTAGAAAGGCATCTTTAGGTATGTTGGTCTACGCCTAGTAGTGCACAACTCCTTAAGAAACTTAAGCGTGGTTAGGTAGCTTTTTATAGCCGAGAAAAGGAAGGTTTATCGTTAGATTCTTAAAAACGTTCCTAATCTCCTCAAAGTTTGTATCCCCGGTTAGCATGGCTAACCGAGGGAATGGTGTTTTTTTGCTCTATATTTAGCGTATGGCTCGACTTGATTTGTTACCTTGCTTTTTTGTTTCTTAGGTTGTGGTTTAACTGGTACCTCTACCGTGGTAGGCTCTTGAGTTTCTATTTCGATATCTAGTTCGATATCCGGTGTAGGAATCTTGATGGGGTAACTATAGGCATAGTTACTTTGTTATCAACCACTCTTCGAGCGGAGAGTGGTGATGGCATTAGTCACCTACTATTGTCGTTTCGTACTAGTATTACCGTTTACCTCAAAGGTCTGTGTTTGTTGTTTTAGGGTTTGGTATAGCTTGTCTGGAAACACGCCTTTTGGTTGGGCTTTCTCTTGGGCTAATTGTTGTATGCCCGATTTATGGATTGTAAGATCTGTTGATTTGATTGAGTCATTGATTGGAAAAGTTGTTGGGTAACTTTGTATAAAGCGTCGATCTGGTCCGGTTGTGTAGGTGTAGTAGTCACGAGGTGTGGTGCATTTGGAACTATCTCACGTTGATTATTTATGGGTGGGTTTTGATAGTTACTATTGTTAACCGGACGATACCCTATTATTGGTATTATAACTATTATAATTACTCGACCTTGTGCTACACCTTGTCGTGGTTGCACTTGGTTGTTATAATTATTATAATTTCCTTGACCTTGTCCCATCCTTGCCTAGTTGGAGCTTGATTATAGTTGTTTGCTTGCCTAACATTTTGGTTATTAAACCCGGAGGTGTAACTTGTTGATTGTTTAGCCAACTAAAGTTGGGATGTTGTCTCCATAGGGCATTAGGAATAGGATAGTTATTAATGGAGCAAACATTATCTTGCTCTAATTGTTGTTGTTCATAGGTGAGAGGACAATAGAGTCGGGGTGCTTTCGGGGACTCAAAACGAAATTACATGGGTTGGAGTTGACATTCATGGCGGGGAATAGGATTGTGATGAATAGAAATAGCCTCTACCTTTTTAGTTAGAGATTCGATTAAATTTTTAAGTTGGATCGGGTTTCATCTCAAACATACCGTGGCCTTAAGCATTGAAGAAGAACTAGCGAGGCCGGGGATATCATCACTCCCAATTGTTATTGCGTTTAGTTTGTTCTTCTAAAATTTGTAAGCCTCAGGGCTCCTTTACTTAGGAAACTACCCCCATTCATTATGTCAATGACTTCTTTATGGTGATGTTGAAGTCCTTTGAAATAAAAAGGCACGAACTAACGTGTCTTTTGCTAGATTATGGTGTGGACACTCTATAAGCAGATCGGTGAAATGATTCCAAGCCTCAGAAAACGATTCATGAGGATTTTGTCGGAAAAAATGAATCTTGGAAAGCATCTCATCCGTCTTTAGGGGTGGGTAAAAATGTTCCATAAATAGCTGAACAAGTTTAGCCCACGAGTCCACGAGTTTGGCGCCAGGCGAGTTAACCAAGACATTTGCCTTATCGGCTAAGGTGAAGGGAAATACCCTCAGTTTAATTTGTTCCGCACCAACCGTAGGATGATGGAATGTTGTAAGAACTTGTTCAATCCTACGCATGTGTTGGTAAGGTTTTTCATGGCCTAACCCATGGAAAACGGGTAACAAATTAAATATGTTTCAGGGATTGAAAATCCCCCACCGGTCCGCTAGAATGATGCAAGATTTAGGGATATTCAAAGCTTTATAGAAGTCGGGAGAGAGGAGTCTCTCTTTCTTCAGCCATTATGTCGGGTATGGTTGGTGGGATAGTAGTTAGAGGTGTAGTGATTGGTATACTCGATATGTTTGTTTGTTGACGGTTAATTACGTTCGTTTTTCTCCGACCGGACCTTAATCTCATGCAAGTCTAAGTTTAAACGAAAACAATCCAAACAATCTTGATATATTAGTATGAGCCTCTAACGGAGATCGCGAGGTATGGAAGAAAGGAATACCGATAGCGTCCTTGCCGGCTTATGAATAGCGTCTTGTTTACGCGTGTTCAGTGTAAATAACAAGTTAGAACACCGAAAAACTTAAAAATCGAAGTTTGAAACAAACTGTAGAAACCGAGGAAAATTTTGATGAGGGCGCAGTCTTTCATAAAGCCGTGATCGCTTCGGTGTGGGCGGTCGCTTCGTGGTCCGATAAAAAATAGGGGATTTCGGTCTCGAGGGCTGGCTCGTGTTCAGAGTATAGAGCGCGAGTGCGCCCTACTACCTTGATCATTTCGGTGTAAATTTTGTCGAAACTTTTCAACGGCTGAAGCGGATAACCACAGTATGAATCAAACAAGGGTGGGTGGGTTTAATGGGACTTTAAAAATGACTAATTCTACTATGAAAACAATGCTAAAGTGCAACTAAGATGGCAGCGGCGCCATTTGATAACCATAAAATGAATAGTCTACCTACGAAATGAACGTTGAACTCAAAACGTAAGTAAACTAAAACTATTTATGATGCTATATTTATCAAAGATTCTACTATCAATTCTATCGAAATAGAGTGGAGTAAGAAGTTCGTTCCACTCCTAGTGCTCTAGCATGGAATGTTTTCTAGTCTAATTGATCAATCTTAAAGTCAATGAGAGTTTTACGAGGGAGAATTATACTACGATGCAATATGAAAAGCAATATGTTGAATGTCACTACGAAATATATGGAATATATTATGTTTTGAATCTAGATAAAGGATTATAGGGGAATTGAATCCACCTCGAATCCAACTTAATAGCCTAGCATAGATTCTTGTATCTCGATTCTTACGTTCTTACGGCAAGAAATTCGAGTTCTAATCCCTAGTGTTCATGGCATTTCTACCGAGTACTAACTAGCATGTGAGGTCGTCCACCCATTCTCATGGCGAATCACGACCTTCTATATTGGAATAGACTCTACAATGCTTCTACACTATACAACTAAGTTTTCATCAAGGCTTCATCAACCCCTCTAATGGAGGTTTTAGCCTTGATTCATCAAACCATCAATTCCCATTGAAATTGAATACAACATATTACAAAGATTCTAACTTTATGAAATTTAACTAAACAATAATCGAAATCTAATTAATAACTAAGAATTGAATGATAACAAGAATTGAAATTAGATCTAATAAATTGTAAATGACAAAAATCGAAATTGACAAGAATAACTATTTTATTTATCTAATCAATAAAGAACAATGATTTAAAGTTTTAATCTAAAACAGGGAATGAAATTCTAAAACTGAGATCTAAAACTAATTAATGGAGGCTACTAATCTAATTTCTAATCTAGGTCTAACTATCTACCATTAACAAAGAGCTAAGCTTTTGTTTTTATACTTTCAGATCCAAAAATCGTGCATGGGCTTGGAGCCATGTTTTGGGCCATAGAATCAGGCCCAAAACCCAATTCTTTCAGTCCAAAAAGGCCTCTTCAGCTGCAGTTGGCTTCAACAGACTTTTCGTCCACTTCTGCTCCTCTGATTGGGTCAAGGCTTAGACCATTGGAAATCTCTTTCCGAGTCGGTCGTTTTGAGATAAGGTAGGCCCCATTCCGAGGTCTGCGTCCAAAGATGACCCGGAAGTTCTGGCGACTTATGTCTTTGTTTACGCCCAGCGTCGACTTTTCGACTTTTGGCTAAGGGCTTTAGAAAGGTTTTACCTTCTTGAATCTTGGCCTTTAATCATGGAACTCCTTAGTAACCGACCTTTGCTCCTTTATCTCGCTAAAGTGGCACATTTCTGCACATAATGGACTTTGAAGCCTGAAATGCATAAAAACACGTAATCAGTGTTAACTCTTAATTATTACTCACATAATTGGTCTAAAAGTATGATTATTAAGGGGTTAAAACTACAGTTTTGGGCTCTTATCAAAAGCCATTATGTGAGTACTGCCATTATTCGGCATAAAATATCACGCGTCTCGTTCAAATTTTGCGAATGGAATAATCAAGCCACTATTCGGCTACGCCAGAGAGGCCATTCAGCTTCACTGAAATGCCAGAAGGGCCAATCACATTACTTACGCCAGAAAAGCCATTCAGATTCACTGAAACGCCCGAAAGGCCAATCATATCACATATGCCCATTACTAGGGCCAAATCACATAAGTTGTGATAGCTAGGTTCTAGGATTTTCGTTACGTAGTTTATTCAAGTGTCATACATTTATGACTCATAATAATTCCACTATATCACGTGCAGGTCAAATACCTTATTGCACTAAGCCACAATATTTAGAAATATCTCAATTATATCTCATAATCACTTTCATTCTTTCACGTGCCAATATATTATTGCACTCGCCACACTCCCATGGAAAATATCCACAAATACTCTACTACCTCCTAGTAACATCTCGGATAAAATAATAGAAGCGTTTATACATTTATTTCTCCAAAACTATTGTATTTAATATATATATATATATATATATATATATATATATATATATATATATATATATATATATATATATATATTCCAACATATTATATAATGTCACAATTGCTTCAAACGTATCGCATACATTTTTATAACATTTTAGGAATATTATATCTCCTAAAGTTTCTATCTCGTCATGTGTCAAAATATACACAATATCAAACTCAATCTTTCCTAGAATCGACAACCAAATTTATACAAGTTTCAACAATATTTTATTACTACATTTGTCCATATTCTTAAATATGTGAAAAATTGGAAAAAATCAACATTCCACGATCACGGTCGGCGGTCAATGGTCAATGGTCAAAGTCAACACATCATTGTCCAAGTCAAACTGTCGTTTCCATGTTCAACAGGTCCATGGCTAAGGGCAAAGGTGCATGGTTCATAGGCTCATGACTAAGGTAATGGTTCGGACCCAACTAGCCGAGCCCAAACCTCAAACCTTAGAACCCAAAAGTCTAAATGTTGAAAGACCCATTTAGATCTCTATTAAGTCCTATGGCACTACACCATAACAGGCTATTTGCAACGGCAAAAACCCGTTGCTAATAATTTTCGCAACGCTTTTTAAGCGTTGCAAATATGGCGTGAGTAAAGTGCTGGAAATTTTTGCAACGGTTAATAAGCGTTGCAAACAGAAATTTCCAACAGTTATTAACCGTTGCAAACTGAAATTTCCAACGCTTATTAGCCGTTGCAAACAGAACTTTCCAACGCTTACTAACCGTTGCAAGAAAAACTTTCCAACAGTTTTTAAGCGTTGCAAATATTATTTGTAACACTTGTTTATGCTGTTTCGTAGCAACGTTTTTAAATTTGTAACGATTATGAACCGTTGCTGATGGGTTGCAAATAAAAAAAATAATAATTTCTCATATTTCCCTAAACACCAAAAACACCGAACACCAAAAAACACCAAAAACATTTCAACCCAGATGCCTTCAACTAAGGTAACATATATTTAAGAGAACCTAAAAAATATATCAATGCTTGTCAAACATTCATTTAGATTCGCTTATACTCAAGTTTCTACAAGAAAACCAAGGTCTCATAAAATTTACACCAAAACAATAGTACTAGTAGCCTTAGCTCATTTGACCACCACACAGGTGCTGCAATACTTCGGAAGTTCATATCCTTGAAATCTAGGCATATCCAAGGACTCACGACTTGGATGAAAAGAAGAAAGAAAAAGAAAGTAAATGTGCATAACATAAAAACAGATCCATAGAATCCAAATGGTAGTGCAAATTAGTGTCGATTTATAGCAAAAACACTGGGACAATTCTAATTATGGTTCATAAATCAATAAAAGTTCTTCAGTTCAACCGTGCAAAATATGCACATTCATCTTGAAGGCCAACAAAATAGATGAACAGACGATGTACTGTACGTTAAAAGCTTCACTCGCATAAATCAAATGTAAGTCTCTATCTACATAAATTTGGACTTCACCACTCACCGTAACGGACTTGAATGTGCCAAGAACCAGAAAATTTCTTTCAACAAGATAACTAAGAATGCAAATTTGGTCTAAAATGTAATGATAACAAGTATTAAGATAACAAGATTAAGATACTTGTGGACAACAAAGAATAAGATAACAAATAAATCCTAGGATACCTACAAGAGTTTCCCTAAATTCAAAAACACTTTTTTTTATGATACCTACTCCTTTAATTTAATATTTTTTTAGCGATGTAGTTCTCTCTGTGAAGCTATAATAACTCGCAAAAATAAGAAATTGGACACCTGAGTTATTTTGTAGGACATCATATGGAATTAAAAGTACATATCTTAAGATACATCCTAAATGATGATACCAGTAAGAAAATCCGAGAATCACAATATATTCACATCCAAAATAGTTGTACCTTAAACATTTGCGTGTGTCGAGTTGAAGGAGTCCCTGCGGGGAGGATGCGACAAGTTCCCGACTTCCTTGTACTTTGTCCGAGAGAACAATCCTTTGAACCGTTAGACAACTGACGTATGAAAACGATGAAGAACATAAACCTGTGATGCCCAAAGAAAATATATAGCATGTGACATACAACATTCATGACCACGATCCTTTGTGAATCACTTATTCGGACGATTAAAATCATGGTTTCTTTGTTACTTTTGTGTTTTCTTATGAAATATCTAGTTGAACACTTAGCTAAAGTTTAAATTAAGCGTGTGCTACCATTATAATACCTATATCATTTCTCCCATGTGAGAAAGTGGACACACTTCTCCCCAAATGATGCCAATGAAGTTCTACTTCTTAGCCAAAAAATTTTGGTTGTACTTTAGACACTATATAAAGGTGCGCAAACCCTAGATTCTTGGATAATTAAAAATCATATACAAAGGCTACTCAAAGCGTATCCACCTACCAAGTTTTCAGCTCCAAGAAGATTTCCTCTTTTAGCAAGATTAACAGCAAGCTCCGGGTTGTTTAGTCAGAGCGATCATGGATAACATCTTCCAATTGCCTTTTATAGCATAACAGGTAAGCTTATAAAACATACTTGACCGCTGACAAAAGGCACTATTGTTGCCTCGTTAACAGTGGCAAGTAACACCTGCCCTCGCCGATTAACAACATAGAATCCTCCTACTGATGATGCCTCTGATGTCAAAATTATAGGATATGGACTGATTCGATTTCTATAAACTGCGGTAGCAGTTGATAAGTGCTCAAAAAGTGCTATTTAACCCTCGATTATGCCTCTTGTTTAGCCATCTTAGTGGACTAATAGTGTTTATAAGTTGTGTTTTAAGACTCTACAGGTGAAAAAAGAGTTTTTGTAGAATATTAGAAAATGGGGTAAAAGCGAAGCAATTCGAGACATTAAGGATCACATGGGAGGCCCGTGGACAATCATGGAAGGCCAAGGAATTGGAGCTGTTAAAGGTGCGACTTGGACCTATATTAAAGTCTATTTGGAAGCCCAAGGCCAAAGGATTCGTTGCTTGGACCAAAGCCCGCAAAGAGGATAGAAGGATAGAAGCGAAGAGAAAATCGGCTTATCTTATCGGGGACGATGGATCGCGTCGTCGAGGCATTGATTGAGTCGGGGCGCGATAGATCGGCGTCGAGACGCATTGATTAGTCTGAGAGGCATGGATAATCGTCTAGGCATGAATCGACAATGTAGCCAATTCCTTCCGGTTTTGGACATGAAGTTGGACTCACGAAGAAACCTATTTGTATTAGGAAACAAATGGCGGTTTGGAATGCTTCTAGAGCTCATTGTAACCCTATAAATAGAGGACCTAAGTGCCTCATGTAATTTGCCAATTCACTTATATTCTTGTCTCGGAACTTGAGGCGAGAGAGATTAATAATAAAAGATCGGTTTTAACTAGGTGAGTCTTAATAAATTAGTCTTTCTAGTCTTATGTTCTTCAACTCTTCTTCTTCTCGTTCTTCGTGTTCTTCCTTCTATATGGAAGGCTAATCTTCTCCTTCAAGGGAGAAGATGAAGCCCGATCTTAAAGTTTAATGATTCTTACGGTTCATGGTGTTCAATCAAGGTTAGTTCTTTATGTTTGTAGTTATTAGTTCCATTTGCCCACACGAGGGGGATGGAAGTATAGAATAGGGTTTATGTTTTGCAATATTAATATCATGCTAGTGTTCTTTACTTTTCTTCTAGTAGTGTAATTCTTTAGAGTTAGGGAAGTATTCTTTGTGTTGCCTTAGAAGGGGTAGCTCGGGAGTGGGGCCTAGGGAAGTATTCTTTGTGTTTGCCTTAAGTGGTGATTCATTGAATGGCTGCCCCTATTAGGAAGTACTCCTTGATGTTGCTCTTGGTAATACATTGAATGGCTGCCGAGCTTACATAAAAGGAAAGAAGATATTAATAGCATAAACATAGGAACAACCTTAAGTAGAGTTAATTCTTAGCGATGTTTAGATCAAAAGGGCATCGGCGCTTCGATTGCCTAATTGTAGTCTACTTGTAAGAACAACCATGAAGCGAGAAGATCATAGATTAAAAGTATTGGTGGATTCTAATCTCTTGAATTCCCTCTCTTATAAATTCTCAATAGTTTAGTTAGTTTAGCTTAGTTTAGCATTAGAATCTACAATCTCTACAATATTAGTTTTTAATCCCTCAAACCCCCTTTCCAGTCCTGTTCTTCACATAACATACACTTAAAAGTGGAGCGATACCCTACTCATCCTTTTATTTATTGAGGGATAGTTAGGTTTTGATACGCTTCTCTTTTTTGTTCAACGACCATATACCATCTACATAAACAAAAAAAAAGTGTGTCATGGCCATTGCCGTTTTAAAGTTGTTTATGTTTAAGGTTTTCTTTCAAGATTAGAATTTTGGATCTTGAGGTAATTTTAGCCGCATCATCCATCCTTTTAAGAAAGAAAGAAGCTTGAAGGACATCTCGAAGACAAGATCTACCATCGGGTTAGTCAAATCTTCATTCTTTTTATTGCTTTTTAGTATAGTTGCATCATAGTTTAGTTTTATTGCTTTCTAGTATAATTGCATTTAGGATCTTTTCAACAATTGAAGTTGTAAGCCAACACGTGAAAATATCGGACTCTAGTGTTTCTTGTGCGAATCTTGACAAAGCGGACTATCGATGCGTAGGCGATGGTACTTAAGCAATCAAGTGATTCACCATAGCCCTCGAAGAGAGCGACTTTAGACAACGGGCGAGGTACTAGGCAAAAGCCCAACTTCGATTGAAGAAAAGTAGTTTTACATTCTAGTATAAGTTAGAATAGTTGCATAGTAGGATAGTTTATTGTTATTTTAAGCATAGAATTTTCTAGTGTATGCCCGTCGTCCATATCATCGTCCGGTAAGAACACAATGATGGACAAGGTTTAACAACCGACTCACAAGAATACTAGGCGAGATTGATACAATGATGGCGACATAATGAGGGAGGTGTTTTGGACACCAATAATCTGAAGCTATCCCACCCATGCAAGCCAATGAGAAAGAAGTTGAAGCGATTTCTATTAGCCAATCATTGGAGACCCCACCCGGTATTGTTTTTCGAGGCGAAGCTAATCGGTTTGAACTTAGAGCATCGGTAATCTCTATGCTTCCAAAGTTCAATGGTTCGGACAATGTTGACCTTATGTTCACATGAACAAATTTCTATCGATCCTCGAGAACTTTCAAGAATCGAGAATATCGGGGATGAGAGTATCAAGTTAATTCTTTTCCACTCTCCCTCGAAGGAAAAGCATCCGAATGGTTAAGCTGCACCCGATCAATTCAATCAACAAGCTGGGAGAAGTTGAGAACAAAGTTTATGAACAAGTTCTACCCCTGAAGAAAGCAGATGCCATCAGCAAGCCATCGGCAATTTCAAAGGGAAGGTGGTGAAGAATATCATCAAAGCTGGGAGAAATTCAATAATCTGCTAGTCTCATGTCCACATCATGGTTATGATAAAACCATTTGGCTCATTTTTCTTTCGAGGACTTTCTACTATGAACAAGCGGATGATCGATCAATGCATCAAGGTAAGTTTACATCATTGGATGGAGAGGAAGCTTACAACTTTCGAGAATTTAGGTGAAGACACTCAACAATGGAGTACTAGCAACGAGGGCGTAGCTAGAGTGGAGAGTCTTAGAAGAAATTTGGCAACCAAATTCAAGAAGACCAAAATCAAGCAATGCTATCAATTATGGCAAACTATCAGCGGGACTTGAAAATCTGAACAAGAAGTTTGATCGGTTCTCCATGAATCCTCCAAAACCAAACAATTTCCAAGCTAAACCTCGGCCATCCAAGCCTTGTTATACCATTTGTGAGCTATGTTACGATGAAGGCCATACCAGCGAAGAGTGTTAAGTACTATCACGGATACTAATGCAGAGGCATGTAGTATCAACTCTTTAGGAAGAAATAACCAGTTCAATCAAGGGCGAAATTATTGGAAGCCTCAAAATACAAATCACGAGGAATTTTCCTCAAGGATTCCAAAATCGGCCAAATCGGTTCGAATAACCGATGTCGGTTCCAAAACCGCAAACAACCATACGAAATCAGCGGTCATACGAAACCAGCAATACCAAGCCAACACAAGCGAGAGAGTTAGTACGGATCTTATGAGTGGATATATTGCCTATGCCTCGGTCGAGCAAAGCGGTTACCCCACATCGGAAGATGCTATCACCACCGACCATTGTCGATGGTGAAACGGACAAATCAAAGAACCCGAAGTTGGAGAATAACTTTAGTGTCATTCAAGGCGGATAGGGCAAATCGGCTGCCGCCTTGAGAGAGAGATCAAAGGAGCATTACCAAGCCCGGTAGGAGCCAAATCAAAAGGAAAAGGTGTCTTGCGGTGGATAACACGGAGATTACTCGATCAAATGCCCAAGTTAATTCTGTCACCACTCTCGAGGTCGGGCAAGAAAGTTGATAACAAGATTGTCTATGAACCGGGGAAAAGATTACGTGGAGCCTAAGGTAACTTATGTCCCCACCATCCCACCCGATTCTAACATTCGGATATATCTAGTGTTGTGCAACCTCTTTGAAAAGCTGTTGAAGGAACTCGTGGAAGTAAGTAAGAAGAAGCCATCACAAGTAACTCCACTGTCACTCCACTATTTGTTACCAAGCCTGACCCGAAAGAAGAAGAACCGATATTGAAGAATCCGCCCGACCGTTTCCTTGAAACTAGTGAATACGGAAAGGATGACCAATACAAAGGAGATTTTGCGATGTATTTCCAGAATTCTGATTAATATCCCATTTTAAATTTGCCATCAAGCAAGTTCCCTCATATGCCAAGTTCACGAAAGATCTAGTAAAAAGAAGACCAACATTCGAAAAAAGCTTTTATGGCTCAAAGATGTTCATCGTACCCTCTGAGAATCTATCGGTTGTGGCGAAAGATCACGGAAGTCAACTGTTACATGCGAGTGGAGATTCTTTGGAGGAACAAGCTTTATTAGATTTGGGTGCGGTGTGAATCTTCTACCATATTTAGATCACGAGAAGTTGGGCTTGAAGGATCTAAAACCAAGCCCGATGTTACTTTACGGTTGGCGGATAGATCGATGAAGATACCTAGAGGACTCATTGAAGGCGTCATAGTCAAGATCGAAGATTTCTATTATCGGTTGATTTCATAGTACTAGACCACGAGAACCTACATCGGTGGCGGATACCAATCATTCTAGGCGGACCATTCTTGGCCCTTTGCAAATGCACTCATCAATTTGTCGAAGCGGTAATATGGCGTTATCCTTTGGTAATATGAAAGTCGAGACCAATGTTTTCCATATGTTACGGCAACCACGGGAGGTGTAATGCGTGAGCGAGGTATGCATGATTGAAGCGTTAGCCGGGATTATCTAACTTATTCATATCCTGGCGGCGAGTTATTAAAAGCTCTCGACGGATTTCAGTTGTGAGGAACTTAGTGTTGAGTCAATCAATGCGATTTTGGATTCATCACACATCTTGGATGACATCAAGTTCAAAGAAAAGCTTGAATCACCTATGCTTGATAAACCACCTAAAAGAGCTTAAGAAGGAGCGCCTAAGCTAGAATTGAAGCCTTTACCGTCTACACTCAAAGTATGTTTTCTTGGGAGATTTGGGAACCTACCCGGTAGTCATTGCATCGGATCGACTCTACGGGCAAGAATCGAGGTTAGTGGCACTTTTAAAAAGGAACACAAAGTCGGCTATAGGTTGGACAATTGATGATATCAAGGGGATCAGCCCTATGATGATAGTTCAACATAGGATTCATCACGGAAGAGGATTCCAAGACTTCTAAGCAACCACGAGAGGAGGCTTAATCGAAAATGAAGGAAGTAGTTAGAGAAGAGGTCGTCAAACTCCTTGGCCGGCATTATCTACCCTATTTCGATAGTCAATGGGTTAGTCGGTTCAAGTTGTGCCAAAGAAGTCCGGAACCACGGTGATCGAGAAGCGAGAACAATGAATTGATACCAACCAGGATTAATTTGGATGGAAGTTTGCATCGATTTGAAGGAAACTGAATAAGCGCATCAAGGAAAGACCATTTTCCATTGCCATTCATCGATCGGATGTTAGAAAGATTAATTTGGACAAGCTTACTACTGCTTTCTTGATGGTTACTCGGGATATTTTCAAATCCATATTCACCACGAGGACCAAGAAGACCACATTCACATGTCCGTTCGGAACATTAAGCCTACCGTCGTATGCCTTTTGGTCTATGCAATGCACCGGCCACTTTTCAGCGATGCATGATGAGTATTTTTGGCGACATGGTGGAGAAATACATGGAAGTTTTTATGGGCCGATTTTTCAGTTTTGGATCATCTTTTGAAGATTGCCTACACCATCTTTCCTTAGTCCTTAAAGCGTTGTTTGCGATACCAACTTAGTTCGGGCTGGGAAAAGTGTCACTTCATGGTAAAGGAAGGGATAGTGCTAGGTCACCAAGTTTCAAAGGAAGGAATTCTAGTAGATCGGCGAAGATTGATATTATAAAGGATCTACCCAAACCAAAACTGTCAAAGATATCCGTGCCTTCCTAGGTCACGCGGGATTCTATCGTCGATTTATCAAGGATTTCAGCAAAATTGCAAGACCGCTGTCACATTTGTTAGGAAAAGATATTGTCTTTGATTTTGATACATCCTGCGTTGAAGCTTTTATGAAGTTAAAGGAAGCACTCACATCAGCACCAATCATTCGTGCGCCCGATTGGAACCAGCCATTTGAAATCATGTGTGATGCATCTGATTATGCTATAGGAGCTGTTCTAGGACAAAGAGACAAGAAAGTGCCGTATGCAATCTACTATGCTAGCAAGACTCTAAATGGAGCTCAGATTAATTATTCTACCACTGAGAAGGAACTCTTAGCCGTTGTCTATTCTCTTGACAAATTCCGACAATATCTGATAGGTTCAAAAGTGATTATCTATACTGACCATGCTGCCTTGCGTCATTTACTCGCTAAGCAGGATGCCAAGCCTAGGTTGATCCGATGGATACTACTTTTACAAAATTTGATTTGGAGATCGTGATAAGAAAGGAAGCGAGAGAATGTGGTTGCTGATCACCTTTCTAGATTGCTAGTGGAGAATCACGGAAGACAATTTACAAATCTGTGAGACTTTTCACGATGAGCGGTTGTTGATTATATCGAAGTGCCATGGTACGACCACATTGCAAATTATCTTGTGACCGACAAAGGTACCATCACATTGGAGCAAGCAAGAAAAAGATTTATTCTACTCAAAAGGCGGATATTATTTTTGGGATGATCCATACTTATTCAAGAAGTGTTAGGATCAAATTGTTGAAGATGCATCGAGTGGAGCGAGGAATCCATTCTATCATTACGTCATGATGATCGACCTTGCGGAGGAGGACACTTTGGCCCATAGCAACGCTCGAACAAAGGTATTACAAGCTGGATTCTATTGGCCTACTCTTTTTAAAGATGCAAATATTTATTGCAAAGCATGTCGAGATGCCAATTTTTGGGTAAGATCTCGAAAAGGTTCGAGTGGCCTCAACAACCGATCCTTATCTCGAAATCTTTGATGTATGGGGTATAGATTTCATGGGACCATTTCCTCCTTCTTTTGGTTACACCTATATTCTACTAGCTGTGGACTATGTTTCAAAATGGATTGAAGCAGTTCCTACGAAGACCGCCCGATCATAAAGTCGCCGTGGACTTTACGAAGAAGAACATTCTACCAAGATTTGGAACACGAGAGCCATCATCGGTGATAGCGGTTCTCATTCTGTAACCGTGTATTTGGGAATCTTATGGCAAAGTATGGAGTAATTCACAAGCTAGCTTTACCATATCATCCTCGGACTAATGGTCAAGCGAAGTTTTGAATAGGAAATCAAAGAGTATTACGGAAAAGGCGATAAAATCCATCTAGGAAAGACTGGTCTCTTAGACTCCAAGATGCACTATGGGCATCTGAACAACATTCAAAACACCCATAGGGATGTCACCCTATCGCTTGGTATATGGAAAAGCATGTCATCTACTGTTGAGTTAGAACATAAAGCCTATTGGGCGGTGAAAGAGATGAATTTCAACCTAGATCAAGCGGGAGAAAAGAGGAAGCTTGGATCGGTGAATTAGAGGAATTGAGAAGTGATGCTTATGATAAGTCAAGGATTTACAAGGATAAGACTAAAGCATTACATGACGAAAAATTACGAAAGAGATTTTGAACACAGACGAAGGTTACGTCTACAACTCTCGTCTAGAAATTTTCCCTGGAATTTGAGATCTAGATGGGCCGGGACCATTTATAGTAAGACATGTCACACCTTTTGGAGCTATTGAAGTAGAAGACATAAAGAGAAGGACTCGTTTCAAAGTCAATGCTCATCGACTAAAAGCCTTTTAACGGAGTTACCCTTTGGAGGCGTGGAGGCCATTTTTCTCAAGGATCCGGTTTATCAAACCAACTTGTTGAAGCGGAAAATTGGGGAAAAGTTGGGACCTTAAAGATTACAAATGATCAAATATTCTGTCTAGTTTAATTAGGGCCATCAATGGTCCTTAGGATCTCATTAGTATATCCTAACTTTATCATTTTTCTCATCGGTATAAAATGTCTTAAGCATGTTACTTCTAGTCTTTTATATAAAGAACTCAAAAGTCTTGAGGATCACTTGCAAAAGTATGTCTTGGGGAGGGTGTAAAAGAGAAAGCGAATTTCTTGAAAAATTAGTTTTCAAAACAAAAACATTTTTGTTTTATATGCATGCATAAGTAGGGGAGGGTGTACATGAGAAAAAAATGTTTTCAAAAATATTTTTTTAATGATGAGAAAAATGAATTTTAAGTGCGGGATATATATTCTATCTTGCTTAGTGTTGAATTTGATAGATAGTTGATATTATTGATTTCATTACGCTTAGACTATTTATTATGCTCGGACATAGTTCTTATTGATAGAATTCTTTATCAAGGCACCACCATAATACTTAGTCAGGTTTTGTGTACTTTTGCTAGAAGAGATTTAAACCCCTAGTAATTTGGAAGTAGAATTTTTTTAGACTTAGCCCGTGAGACTTGAGCTTTATACTCATTCTTTGGAGAGTTCTTACGAAAAATCCAGTCTTAGTGACTCATCATCTTTCAGTTCTTTATGTCGTTGTAATATAGTCTCATTATTAGTTGATTTGGTTAATCGAAGTGACATCAACTGGGGAGATAGCCATTAGGTCTTGTAGTCTATTGAAGCAGTATCATCTTGATAAGTCAAGTAGTGAACCCATTCAGCCTTTATCCCACCTAGTAGGACCATCATGTTAAACCCTTTTGAGCCTTACAATAAGCCATTTTCTTTCATAAAACCCTTGACCCATCACTGACTCCGGACAAGGAGTATAGCCAAAATCTTTATCGCCATACCCATATGTTTTACGAGAATCACGAGGGGCACAAGGAGGAAGAAAAGACCACAAAAGGAAGATTACAAGGAAATATCAGGAGAGATACAATGAAGTCCATCATTTTGTTCAAGTGAAAGAAGCTAGTGGAAAACGAGCATATCCGGTACTAATCAAGGATATACCAACTGAGTTTAAAAAAAAAAAAAAAAAAAAAAAAGCAGGAAGAGCGAGAATGGATGGAAAAGCTAAGACAAAGGAAGAATTTTCTCTGCAATACAGAATTTGAAGAAATCTTCCAAAGAAATAAGCAAAACCCTTAGTGTTTTGAAACAACCTTAGAATCCTTTTTTACCTTTCCTTCATAAACCAATACCCAAGCCAAGTTACAACCCATGATTTATCTTCTACGGTATGGTACGAAGTCTAGAATAGGTGAGAGGATGCTAAAGTGAAGGACCGACACTTCATATGTGATTGACATTCTTTCCATGAGACTACTTTTATTCAAGAAGTGCTCTTTCAAAGGTAGTATGTGGGATGTTAGGTATGCATTATTCTTTTCCCCACATACATGAGGTAAAATAGTAGACCATCTTTCCGAGAGATTCTTTTTCGAGAGTATGACCGGTGAGGATTGAAAGTCAAGATTATCTACCTATGGTAAACTAGGGATTCCGTTTCTTGGATAGGAGAGTATAGAAAATTGACTAAGTACACACATAAGCCTTGATTGAGAATTTTTGTCAATTTTTACTATCTCTCATCATAATCTATGAGTCTTTGCAGCAATGTAATTAGCAATGGAGATTGTCTATTGGAGTAAGCACAAAGTGGGTAAGGAATTTCTCTCTCTGAAAAATACTATCATTCTTGAACATGCTATTGATTGATTTTGTGGGTATATCACCTGAAAACCCTCACGAGACTATAACTCGTCCTTTTTGGGGAACTTAAAGGTTTAAAGCCTTGTTGCATATATGGTAAATGCAATCGCGATGCCTGCCTTGAAAATGAGTTAGGATTTTATTTTTGTTATTAGGATGTGATTTTGATCACTTATCTATTTTTATCTTATTTGCTAAGAGACTAGCAAAAAAGGCTAGTTAGGAGTTGTGATAAGTGCTCAAAAAGTGCTATTTAACCCTCGATTATGCCTCTTGTTTAGCCATCTTAGTGGACTAATAGTGTTTATAAGTTGTGTTTTAAGACTCTGGTGAAAAAGAGAGTTTTTGTAGAATATTAGAGAAAATGGGGTAAAAGCGAAGCAATTCGAGACATTAAGGATCACATGGGAGGCCCGTGGACAATCATGGAGAAGGCCAAGGAATTGGAGCTGTTAAAGGTGCGACTTGGACCTATATTAAAGTCTATTTGGAAGCCCAAGGCCAAAGGATTCGTTGCTTGGACCAAAGCCATAAAAGAGGATAGAAGGATAGAAGCGAAGAGAAAAATCGGCTTATGCGTGCGGGGCCATGGATCGGCGTCAGGGCGCATTGATTGAGTGCAGGGCGATAGATAGATCGAGCGTCGAGCGCATTGATTGAGTCGAGGCGCATGGATAATGCGTCTAGGCGCATGAATCGACAATGTAGCCAATTCCTTCTCCGGTTTTGGACATGAAGTTGGACTCTGAAAGAAACCTATTTGTATTAGGAAACAAATGACGGTTTGGAATGCTTCTAGAGCTCATTGTAACCCCTATAAATAGAGGACCTAAGTGCCTCATGTAATTTGCCAATTCACTTATATTCTTGTCTCGAGGAACTTGAGGAGAGAGATTATTAATAATAAAAGATCGGTTTTAACTAGAGTCTTAATAAATTAGTCTTTCTAGTCTTATGTTCTTCAACTCTTCTTCTTCTCGTTCTTCGTGTTCTTCCTTCTATATGGAAGGCTAATCTTCTCCTTCAAGGGGAGAAGATGAAACCCGATCTTAAAGTTTAATGATTCTTACGGTTCATGGTGTTCTTCAATCAGGTTAGTTCTTTATGTTTGTAGTTATTAGTTCCATTGCCCACACGGGGGGATGGAAGTATAGAATAGGGTTTATGTTTTGCAATATTAATATCATGCTAGTGTTCTTTACTTTTCTTCTAGTAGTGTAATTCTTTAGAGTTAGGGAAGTATTCTTTGTGTTGCCTTAGAAGGGGTAGCTCGGGGAGTGGGGCTTAGGGGAAGTATTCTTTGTGTTTGCCTTAAGTGGTGATTCATTGAATGGCTGCCCTATTAGGAAGTACTCCTTGATGTTGCTCTTGGTAATACATTGAATGGCTGCCCGAGCTTACATAAAAGGAAAGAAGATATTAATAGCATAAACATAGGAACAACCTTAAGTAGAGTTAATTCTTAACGATGTTTAGATTCAAAAGGGCATCGGCACTCATTTCGATTGCCTAATTGTAGTCTACTTGTAAGAACAACCATGAAGCGAGGAAGATCATAGATTAAAAGTATTGGTGGATTCTAATCTCTTGAATTCCCTCTCTTATAAATTCTCAATAGTTTAGTTAGTTTAGCTTAGTTTAGCATTAGAATCTACAATCTCTACAATATTAGTTTTAATCCTCAAACCCCCTTTCCGGTCATTTCTTCACATAACATACACTTAAAAGTGGAGCGATACCCTACTCATCCTTTATTTATTGAGGGATAGTTAGGTTTTGATAAACTTCTCTTTTGTTCAACGACCATATACCATCTACACATGCAAAAAGAGAGTGTCACTACGCTTAATGTCGTTGGTATTTACGGATCGCCTTCTTGAATGGGATGAATGTCCGCTTGACCTTGAGTGATTCTCGATGATGCTTTCGGGGCGGGGCTCCAATGGATGGGATGTACCGTAATTAAATTGTAGTCACATTGAATACTTCGGTTTTCACCAAATCGGGGGCTGCTGGCGGTGTGGAAGACGCAAACATTGGCGTCATCCCTTTGTACTTGCTTCCCTTTGTCCGGTTATTCGCAGAAGTAGTTGTTATGTTCTTTCTCTCTTCGAACCTCTAATGCAACACTTCTAAAGGCACATCTTCATCTCCTATCTCCATATTCTCTGAATCCGCTTTGCTTGCCTCTAGATCTTGAGAATGAGTTATTGGAGCCTGAAGTAGGTAATGCGATCTAGATCTGCGTTGTTGTGGCACCCGGAGGTTTTGAAGAAGTGAGCTTACTGATCTGGGAGCGACCGGGTTGATTCATCAAGGTCTGATTAGTCGGAACTTCGGGATTGGGTAAGTTGTTTTCTTCTTCTTGTTGTAATCTTGCATTCTTGCTCACTTCAGATCTTGTTATTTTTGCCATTACCGAATCTTAGAAGAAAGAACGTGGACGAAAGTTCGTTGGTAAGAACCACAGATGGCGCCAATTATGTTTGGGTAAGAACTCACCCGAACACACTAACGATCTTGTTAGAGATGGTTGTAGAATTGTTGATTGTACCTTCAATGGTACGCCTCATTATCCAAATCGTTCTCTGGAATCAAGTCTCTCAAATGAACGTAGTTCTTTGTTTCAAAGGAATGGGGTATTTATAGGATAATAATGAGAAATATCATTTCCTTAATTGCTAGAAAATCTTATGTAATTATGTAAAGTCTTAATATGGAAGCATATCTTGACAAATATGTTTTCTAAATCTAAACCCTGCTATATCTAGCTTATGGCGCCATAATTTTAGAAGAGGCGGAGCGCCATAATTTTTAAGGGGGGGGCGAACGCCATAATTTTGGGCGGAGACGGGCATGCCATAATTTTGGAAGTGCGGGCGCCATAATTTTGCTACCGGCATGCCATAATCTTTGGCATCGTGCCTAGTAGTGAGTGGCACTATAATGGTACCCAACGATAGTTATTTATAAAAGTGCGGATATTATGGCACATACCGAAGTAGAAGCGACCCTTTGTGGGTGTTAATATTGTTTAGCCCCAGTGTTGAAGCTTGATTAACATGTTTAGATGGCAATGACTTGTCCCAGTTCGGAAATGGCTATGGCTAGTCCCCCAGTTTGATTGGCTTGCAATAAACTGAAAGGGAGTGAGCTTCCATTTTGCAATTCGGGCGACTTACTGGTTTGTAGTATATGCAAACCGCCGAAGGAAGCTGGCGTGCTTTGAATTGTTATATCTGATTCGAGAACACTTAGATGCTTCTCGGTTTGGAATTATTGATTCTTTTATTCGACAAAGTATTGATTCCCCTTGATTTGTTATTTCAATTGATGATGGATATGTTGTCAACCTTTTGTGTGTGGTATAACTCCATGGCGAGCGAGCTTTTCAGATTGATTGACATTATCGATGTGAGCTTTGCGATGTGGTTAGTCTAGGACAACTTGGAATATTGATGTTCATTCAATCTCCAGTGAACTGATGACAACCTGTGTACAAGCTGAACTGACAGTGATTGTGTTCGAGTTGAACTGATAGTTGGAATATTGATTGCTTCTTCCAGGTTGTAGACATGCTCTGACTTTAAGGATGAGTTGATCTGAGGACGACCTGAGCTGAGGATGACCTGAGCTGAGGATGACTTGATTAAAGGATGAAAGTGATCTAAGGATGACTGGCTTGAGGGCGACGACTTGAGGATGGTGATCTAAGGATGAGTTGAGTTGAGAGCCGACCCTAAGTCGATGATGATAACATCCGATGAAACGACACGGATGAGGGCGACTTGATCGAGAGGATGACCTTATCGAAGATGACGACTTGAAGGCGACATGACTTGACGATGAGCTAATCGAAGATGACGAAATGAGGTCGACTTGGTGATGATCTTGGCGGATCGATGGGCGATGGATCGAGGACGACCTAACTTGAGGATGAGCTGATTTGAGGATGTAGGAGGATTTTAGTCAGATGATGCTGAGTTGTCAGATTGCACATTGATGATAGTAAAGTATCATGAGTTTGCGGATCAGCGCAAAGATGGCAAGTAATCGTGATCTTTAGCTAATTGGAGTAAGTTTGGATGTGTTTTGGTATTTTGGCCATAACTTTGGCTACATTTGTCAGAATCACACGTGTGACCCCAATTCAAAAAGATATCGGTGGCGTGCACGCTGTCACCACCAAGCTATGCTCCGTGGTGGCCATTTTTTAGGTCAAAATTCACTTTTTTCTCTTGCAAATTCATCTTTTTCTATTTTTGTCCGACTGGTGATGATGCGATAGCCCGATGGAGCTGACCTAGCGGAGGACGACCTGGTTGATGGAAGACATGACTAATGACAACCTGGCTGATGGACGACCTGGCGGAGACCCAACACCTTAGTTGACCTAGTAAGGAGTGACCTGTAAACTGGATTCCTGAATCTGTATTGTCACTGATTTGCCGTAAAGGAAAGTGTGACATGGTGGTAGCTGCAGCCCTTGGGTCGGTACTGGATCTACTGCAAGTGATATGTAAGTATGAAGTATATCTTGCAACATAAAAGTGTGCCTGTGCATTATCCTGGCTGATCCAAAGATTAAAGATTAGTATAAATGAATGATAGTTGAATGTAAACTTATCTCTTAGAACGTTGATTTTCCGCTTGCTGCCATTGATAATCCACACCAACGTCATGGAAACTTCAATGACGTGGTTGTTGGATCCTAAACCTAACCTGGTTGCTAAATTTAAACTGCCATTCATCGATTCTGCAATTTGTTTTTCTCCAATTGTCACTTGCAAATCTATGATTTCGATAGCTTTTCCCTTCGATTACCACGCTTCGTGAGCTTGAAAATTGAAAACTTTAGAGAGGTTGAGAGAGTTAAGTGGATGAATTTTCAAGTATTTCGATCCACAGACGGCACCAGTGTAGAGGTAGTATTTGTTCGACTGAACTCGGTTATGTCGAGCTACCTATGTATCGAGTTCTTTAGTGAATTCGAATCAAGTCGGACGTAGTTCAAGCTTTTGATTGGTTGATTGGATGGGATATGGAGATAGATGATCGAGAAGATGGAGCATTGGCCTCCCCTGAGAATGGAGAAGACGGCTTCCTTTTATAGAAGTAGATCCTACTTTTGCCTTTATCTTAATGATTGCTTGTACTCCTTCCATTACGAAGTAATGATCTCTCATTAATGATGTTGTTGACTAGCTTGTAGTAGTTACGTTTCCTAGGTCATTTGGACGACCTGACCTTAGGTCGTATGCACGACCTGCTTGTAGTCTGGACACGTGGTCTACATATAAGAGCATCTCTAGGTGGCCGCATCACTTACATATTTGCTTCCAATTCTTGGATTTTCGGTGGATTCCAACTCTAGGTAGAAGCATTCACAGCCGCATCACCTATCTAGTCGCATCCCTAGATGTAAAATTGCGATTTCGGACGAGGATGCGGATGCTGCGCGACAGTGGTAATGTCGTGCGTCATTGCAAATATCGCGTGGGTTTTTTTTTTTTTTTCAATTTAGTGCGACATTCACGCGATAGTGGGAATGTACGTCGCGTGTGTTTTTTGTTTTTTTAAACTTGGGGCGACATTGGGAGTGTCACGCGACAATACCAATAGCGCGTGGGGTGAAATTTGCTGCGACCTAGAGTTGGTCAAATTTTGAGAAAAGTTTTGTCAAATTTCATAAGCAAATCTGCAGGTGATACTACCACCACCTAAAGATGCTCTAACATGTCTAATTATATAATTGTATGTACTTTTTATTTCTCTTTTTATATTTTTCTATAATAAAAAGTAAATGTGGAATGCCAAATATTCTTAATAAATGTCACATGACTTATATTAATTAGAAGAGTATGCATTACCCATAGAGTTAATTTTCTTTTTAGTTGAAGTGGACCCATCAAATCGTGATCTTCAAATTGAAATAGCTGCAAAAGCACCAAATTACGAATTGATCTATAATAGTCCTAACTCCTAAATCGTAAGCCCTTTACACTATAACCAAAATTGACAATTTAGGGAATAGTCAAACCGTTGAGATACATGAAAAATTTCAGTTTTGCCCATATTACTACTTACTTTTTGTGCAAGAATTCAGGGTGAAGTGAGGACGCCACGGCCCCTGGATCCATGCTTTGCCTATGACCCACGATCGGGCAAGGGGGTGTCTTGCAGAACGCTAGAAGATGGTGTTGTTCTAGCTAGATGTCTAGGAGAAGTCTTTTAAGAAAACAAAGCAGAGAAATAACCAATGAAGAAAAAGAATATAGCAATTATCAAGAAAGGTGTAGAAAAGTTTGCTAAAGAGAGGAAATGGAGAAGTTTTGAACTTATTACTACATCTTATATCGTGAGGTGTGATACAACAAAGTAGCTCGAAGGTGATCAACTTCTTGAGGAGATAATGTTTTGTGGTCGCACTGGTTGGGCTATTATTGAGAAGGCAGATTTTGATTGTGGGAAGCTCAAATTTTCTTGAAACAACGCTTTAAGAGAGACAAAAGCAGAGAGAGATGTACTCAAATTTTCAGTTTGTTGTCTCAATCATGATTACAAGGTAGATGTACTCAAAAGTCTACTAAAATATAAAGTTAAAACCTTGATGAATACATCAACTGAGATTTCGATGCGCTTGGTTTAACATCGCGTGCTATGAATGTGAGATTTTTTCTATAGCTTTGAGAAGGCACAAACACATCTAAGGAATGATCATCCGGTCTTAATTAAGGGATAAATTTATGTTTGGTAGCAGACGTTAGGTGTTTTATGTTGTTATCTATGTGTGTGTACTTGAGTGGGTTTGTTTACGAGTTTTTCATGATTGTAAGGCTTATAGCCTAGTGTTGTTGTAGAGATGATTCTCCCTCTAATGATCACACTCTTAGAGAGGTATGTAACTTTTCGAAGTCTAATCAATAGGGTAGGGGTCTGCCTCAACCCTATAACCTTTTCAAAAAAAAAGTTTACTAAAATGTATTTAATTAGAATAAGCGATTCAAAGTTTGTACTTAAAGTTCCGAAGGCAAAGTTAGTGCCTTACTTGCTGCATGTACTACTATTTTTTTTTTCTAGAATCTGCATACAACCCTAATTGTATATCCGAGGTTTTCTTTCAAGACTTACGAATTTTCATAATTTCATCACTAAGAAGAAAAGACACAAGCGAGTAGGTGGTAGCTAGTCAAAAAAGAAGGCGAAGCATACAATTGACTTAGCAACAAATACTTAGTCAAAATTGTAAATCTAATCCTTGTGACATTTTCAAAATCAGAAGTTCACACCTCTTAACAATCCTATAAGTAGAACACCATGCACGTTACAATTCACAACATCCTTCTTCTCCCAATATTGTATCTATTACATACATAATCTGTTAGAAAAATGATTTGCTCAAATCCATTTAAATATGAATGAGTAGTTTGTCTCCCAAGTTACCCCACTTAAGATGAAATGGGTTTTTCTTGAAACAATGCGTAATGTGAGAAAAACCTTTTCAAAATGATGCATTTGTTTGAAAGCGATTGCATTATGCGAAAAGGTGCGACCTTCGAAATGTGCACTGGTTTGAAGCGGTGCATCATGCGAAAAGGTGCAACCTTCGAAATAGGCACCTGGTTCGAGCTTGATGTTATATGCCGAAATGGTGTGTCCTTTGAAACATGTGACTTTTCAAAGAGTTGCTTACTTTTTCCCAAGAGTCACTGTGTTGTTTCGAAAAGGCACCACTCACCTATAAATAGTGGATGAATTTGGAGAGAAAAATACACCAGATCACACAGAGTTGATCTTTCTCTTCTCCCTCCGTTCTTAGTCAAATACTATGTTGTGGTTCACGAAGTCTATAGAATTGAAGTGCTAGCTTTCTATGAAGGAAATCCGTTCTATCTTGGGAGATAGTTTCCCATCAACCTTCAAAAACGCAGGTGAGGGGAAAATCTGTCTTAAGGACATAGTGTATCTACACTAGGCTTGGATTTAATTAAGAAGTACAAGACACTTACAAGACAAAAGGTTTGTATAGTTTGGTAATTGGTAAAGAGTAAGTACAATTAAGTTGTATATTCCTAACAACTTAAGACAGATTTCCTTTTCTTCTTCTTCTTTACCCGAGCGTAATTTGTTTTTGTTTTCTTTTCTTTTTTGGTTTAAGGAAATAGCGAAGGTGTGTTTCTATTTTAGAATAGAAATGACAACACCACCAGGTTCTCTATTCATGTTGTTCCTATTTCATTTGTTAGACCTACTAGTTAGTTAAATGGTATGAACATTTTGGTCCCCGATGGCGACCTTATGTTAGTAGAAGTGGAACTCAATAACTTCTGGTGTATACTAGCAATGGTAGATCTTGGTTCAACTCATCACGTTAATCTCGAGTATGTATCACGAGGCTATTGGATTGAAACTAGCAGAATGTACGGGCTCATGAGAGGCTTGAACCAAGAAGCCGAACCCGGTGAAAGGACTCGCTTTGGAAGTTGACATTAAGATGCAATGGTGGCGAGGAAAGGTAGACGATGGTAGCTCGCTTAGACCATTTTCAAGTCATTCTTGGAATGGACTTCTTGAAAGCAAACAAGGTGGTGGTAATGCCACACTTGGGGGAATTATGATCCAAGATTCCAAGAATCCTTGCTTCATTCGGATGTTAGGAATGGAGGTGCTAAAAGGGTTCTAAAAATATTGTATTATTTGTAAGATGTATGTGTTTTACTATTAGCCAAAGAGTGCCAATAAAGAAGATTGCTTAAGATATTGTTTTATAAGCATACTTATAAGCAAAATTGAGGTCTTAGAAGTGTTTTCGACACTATATGAATGATATGTGACATTCTTTAACAAGAAGCCTCACTTGAAAAACATATATCTAAATGGTTTTCCAATTTATTGACTTTGTCATGAGAAATTGGAAAAATGTGGGGATTATGTATCTTCTTGAATTAATCAATTCAAAATGGAAATTTGTTGAAGCATTACTCAAAAGACATCAAATGTGGTGTTTTGCTCTAGGAGAGATGCATAAATTTCAAAGAAATCCTTATAACAAGCGTGCATAGCAAGGTCCACTATGGAATTAGAATTCATAGTGTTGGGCCGGTGTGAGCGGCCGAGTGACCGAAATTTCTTAGAGGATATTCCAAACTGGGCTCAACACGTACGTGGTGTGTATAATGTGATAGCCAATCTGCTATTGGTAGAGCCGTGAGTAGCATGTATAGCGGGAAGTCTCGACATATCGCCGTAGACATAATACCGTTAGACAATTGCTCTCAAATGGAGTTATCTCAATCGACTATGTAAGGTCAAAAAGATAACATTGCGGATCCGGCTTACAAAAGGTTTAACAAGAGAGCAAGTAGAAAGATTATCAAGGGAATGGGATTAAATTAAGCTTTTGAGATAATCAACCAAAGAGTCATCATAATGGAAAAACCAACCTAGTTATTTGGAGATCCCAAGATCTAGGTTCAATGGGCCAACTGAATTATGTTTGTGACTCGGTTAACCGGAGAGTAATATTATACTCTAACCCATTCCTATATAAGGCGGTGCATATCTGGCCATGAGAACCGGGATAAGTCAAGCTTTTAATGATTGACTATATCTTGGAAAGTTATGTTATCAAAGTGGAGTATTGCGGGATACTCTTTATAGAAATCACCTATGTTAGTGCGAAGTGGGGCCGCTTCTATGAGAATTTTAACGACAAATGTCTCAAAAGCACTATCTGAAACCAAGAAGTGTTCAAGGCCAAAATGAACACAAGCGTGAGAACCAACCGATTATTCGAGGAGGTGATGCTGGCGTGAAGATGATTGTCTAGGTTTATACAAGCGGTGGCGGTTCAAGGACATTAATTGAAGTCTACCGATCGTCAATTAAATCCGATCGTCTTTCACTAAGGCAAGTTCAAGGCCTCCCATGCTACTTGACTGGATCGCGGTATCTTTTCATTTGTAAAAGAACGAAATCCAATGTTTATGATAGAAGAAGCCAAATTTTCATTCATGTGGGGGATTGTTAGAAAAATGATTTGCTCAAATCCATTTAAATATGAATAAGTAGTTTGTCTCCCAAGTTACCCCAACTTAAGATGAAATGGGTTTTTTCTTGAAACGATGACGTAATGTGAGAAAAACCTTTTCAAAATGATGCATTTGTTTGAAGCGATTGCATTATGCGAAAAGGTCTGCGATTTTCGAAAATTACCTTGGTTTGAAACAAGGTGCATCATGCGAAAAGGTGCAACCTTTCGAAATAGACACTAGTCAAAAGCGGTGTTATATGCCGAAATGGTGTGTCCTTTTCGAAACATGTGACTTTTGAAAGAGTTGCTTACTTTTTCCCAAAGAGTGTTTGTGTTGTTTTGAAAAGGCACCACTCACCTATAAATAGTGGATGAATTTGGAGAAAAAATACACGAGGATCACACGCGAGTTCGATCTTTTCTCTTCTCCCTCTGTTCTTAGTCAAATACTATGTTGTGTTGATTTGAGTCATAGAATTGAAGTGCTAGCTTTCTATAGAAGGAAATCCGTTCTATCTTGGGAGATAGTTTCCCATCAACCTTCAAGCACCGTGAGGGGGAAAATCTGTCTTAAGGACATAGTGTATCTACACTAGGCTCGGATTTAATTAAGAAGTACAAGGCACTTACAAGACAAAAGGTTTGTATAGTTTGGTAATTGGTAAAGAGTAAGTACAATTAAGTTGTATATTCCTAACATAATCTACGTTCATTGATCAACATATAAAGATGGCACTTACATTCAACATATTATTGTCTCTTTTGCTTCTTGTTTTCTTGTCCGTCAATAGCATAGTTTCTGAAGATATTATCTTCAGTGGTGACGTATTGAACTCTAATGAATTCATTGAGAATGGCCCTTATAGGTTCATAATGCAATCAGATTGTAACCTTGTCTTGTACATGAACCGAAGCAGGGAACTCTGGAATTCGGCGACTAATGGAAGGGGCACATCATGTAGGGCAACCTTACAGAACAACGGCAACCTTGTTATCTTATCTGGAACTGATGTTGTGTGGAGTAGTGAGAGTGCACGGGGTCCCAATAACTACCGCTTGATTATGCAAGGTGATGGGAATGTTGTGATCTATGGTGCATCTCTTTGGGCTACAAACACTGTTCAAAGTAGGAACTGAGAAGATTACTTTCTGTGTAGAATATACATGCAAGCCTAAACGTGTGTTTGATATTTGTGGCTTTTATATTATGTACTGTTGCTTGTAAATTACTTAAGTTTTTGTTCTTCATTTTTTCCGCATTCCATCAATAAAAGCTTGTCTGTTACTGCTCAATTTTTCATGGTTCTAGAGTACATGCTAGATTTCTTCGTTTCTATTCCAATAACAAAAATGCGAATTATTGTAGGCTGCAGCACGTACCAAATAAAGTATAAACAATCTTGTTGGATCAAAGTTCTATTTTAAGAATGGTTGGCGCACTTGGCACTTCTTACAGAATGCGACTAATAAAACCGATCTGGTTACAGCGATGCACGTCAAAGTGTGAAGCACAAATTTTCAAGATGTATTCAGTCGTTGGGCATCAAGATACACAGCACATCACACCCGTTGCACACTTGATTGTCACCTAGATATTCTATTTGCACATGCTAAATAGTAGTACTAGACTACTAGACCAATTTGGTCACATATGTAAAATGAGATGAATCTCACAGCAACACTTAGGTACAGAACAACAAGAAACTGCTAGGCCATTTGCGCCTTTCAGTACATCTGTAACACTGATACTTTTCCTGCTTGATGCACAGAGTTTCCACCTTCGCTTAGACGGATAAAATGCTTTAAACAGTGGATTTGGTTTGAAATTGAAGTTAATTGATTTGAGCATTATGGCTGGTGGTAAATTGTTATCAAATTATATAGGATAGGAATCCGAAGTTTGGTTTTGGAATCTAGGGAAGGTTTGAGGGTGACTAGATTTTCATTTAACACATGGACAAATGCTTGGAAGGCTCTTGATGCTATATATTGGCATTGGTGATACTCTTAGACAAAATCATGACCAACTTGACGAGTAAGTGAAATTGTTAGT